>NC_140376.1:3717500-3847500 GCF_054491055.1 Hypomesus nipponensis | reverse complement strand
GGAGAAGGTCACTGTGTGTACCAGTGACACCCGAGTCATTGTGTTGCTCCTCTGTTATCCTCCAGACAGTGGAAAGAGACAGAGGACGCCCCTCTCCACTGGAAGCTCTTAGACAGGTGTCTCCAGGTCAAGTGTGTGTGTGTGTCTGTGTGTGCTTACACAGCTCATGTTCCTTCGCCTGGGGTTCTGACCTTGTTCATCCTTGCCTGTGCCTTGGGCTTAGCTCCCCCCCCCCCCCCCCTCCACACACACACACACCCTGCCACCCCTCACCCCTGTCACCTACCCCCCAAACGATCTGCCTCCCTACCTTCTTCTGATCTCCTCCAACTGCCAGCTCAAGTCACAGTTTACTACGGGCACTGTAGAGGACAGTTGGAGGTCAGAGGATGGAGGGTCAGGGATGGAGGGTCCAGGGGTCAGGATTGGCTTATTCCCACAACGGAATTCAATACAGCTAAAGAGTTTTAAACAGGATTTGTACCATTACCCTTCATGCTAACCGTCATATCTTCATTCTCTGTTAGTCCCAAATTGTCCTAATGTAATCAGCCAGCCAGCCAGCCAGAATGTGATTAGCTGGTCTGAGCTGGGCATATGATTGGGCAGACTTGATGTGTTTGTGGCTGGCTGACATATTGGGGGTGTGAGGTGCCCATGGGCAGGTGGGGGAGAGAGTAGAGAGGAAGGGAGGAGAGAGGAGAGGAAGGGAGGGAGGAGAGAGAGAGGAGAGGAAGGGAGGAGAGAGGATAGGAAAGGAGGAGAGAGAGGAGAGCAAGGGAGGAGAGGAGAGGAAGAGAGGAGAAGAGAGAGGAGAGGAAGGGAGGAGAAAGGAAGGGAGGAGAGGAGGGGAGAGAGGAGTAGAGGAGAGAGGAAGGGAGGAGAGGAGAGGAAGGGAGGAGAGAGGAGAAGAGAGAGGAGAGGAAGGGAGGAGAAAGGAAAGGAGGAGAGGAGGGGAGAGAGGAGTAGAGGAGAGAGGAAGAGAGGAGAGGAGAGGAAGGGAGGAGAGAAGAAGAGAGAGGGTAAATGGAGAGAGGGAAGGTAGAGGATAGGAGAGAATATGAGATGGGGATTGGAGGACAGAACGATGCCAGGCTGTAACCTTTACACACAAGGAGACATGCTCACTCAAGCAGGGTGTCCTGTGTGTGTGTGTGTGTGTGTGTGTGTGTGTGTGTGTGTGTGTGTGTGTGTGTGTGTGTGTGTGTGTGTGTGTGTGTGTGTGTGTGCGTGTGTGTGCGTGTGTGCGTGTCTGTTGATGCTCTGGTACAGACATAGACAGGTACAGGGATAGACGCAAAGAGAGAGAGACAGAGAGAGACAGGCCTATGTGATGTGACAGCTTGAGCCAGCGATGGAGCCACCTGTCCAGCAGAATCCATGTCTGGGTGCCAGTGAGCCCTGAGCCTTGGACACATCCACTGCCTGGACGAGGTGGCTGTCCTGAGGCCCCCCCCCTCCAGAGCCCTGCCCCCCCCAGATCCCTGCCCCCCCCAGATCCCTGCCCCCCCCAGACCCCAGACCCCCCCAGACCCCTGCCCCCCCCAGACCCCTACCCCCCAGACCCCTGCCCAGACCCCTGCCCCCCCCCCCCCCCAGAGCCCTGCCCCCCCCAGATCCCTGCCCCCCCCAGACCCCAGACCCCCCCAGACCCCTGCCCCCCCCAGACCCCTACCCCCCAGACCCCTGCCCAGACCCCTGCCCCCCCCCCCCCCCCCCCAGACCCCTGCCCCCCCAGACCCCCAGAGCCCTGTCCCACCGGGAGCCTCTCCTAATGACTGGGATGGGAGCAAGTCTGGGGTAGAATGCTCTCATTAGGCCAGCTGAAAATTGTTTCTACTCCAGCCTTGGAAGAGAGACCCTTTTTCTCCTGTTCAGAGTATTTGCTCGCTCTCCTGCTCTTCCCGTCTTAATGGACCTCTCTCTCTCTCCTTCGCTCTGCCATCTCTTTCTCTCTTTCTCTTCCCGGTTCTCTCCCCTCCCCCCCAGTGTTGGAGGAGTGCAGGGGTGTTTTATTGATGAAGGGATGAGGAGGTCCAGACTTTAGGGGATGGTCGTTACTTCAGCTCTAGTTCCCTCACTGAAACACACACAGACAGAAACACTCTCTCTCTCTTTCACACGCACACACAGGCAAAAAAACTCTCTCACGCACACACACGCATAGACGTTTTGTGCCCTACTTCCTGCTTAGTATACGGGAGTGGAATCCCTGTGGACTGGTTAGTCTAAAGAAGGTTCCAGGTTGTACGGCTAGAAAACACCGTCCTCAGCTGTTTTCCAGGGAGCAGTGTATTTATTTGGCAGCTGTAATTGGGAGGACCGGATGTGTTCATCTCTGGATCCCGCTGGCAGTATGGAAGACCCAGGCTTCAATATCTCCTCCAGCCTCGACCTCTCCTCCAGCCTCGACTCTTCCTCCAGCCTCGACCTCTCCCCCAGCCTCGACCTCTCCTCCAGCCTCGACCTCTCCCCCAGCCTCGACCTCTCCCCCAGCCTCGACCTCTCCTCCAGCCTCGACCTCTCCCCCAGCCTCGACCTCTCCCCCAGCCTCGACCTCTCCCCCAGCCTCGACCTCTCCTCCAGCCTCGACCTCTCCCCCAGCCTCGACCTCTCCCCCAGCCTTGACCTCTCCCCCAGCCTCGACCTTGCAGACCCACCTGTCACGGGAACATGGACAAGACCCTTCCATTCATTGACACTAAAACTTGGATGGCAAACAAGCATCTGCAGTTTGTGTGTTTGTGTGTGTGTGTGACTGCTCAAAGTGTGCCTGTGTGTGTGACTACGTGTGCCTGTGTGTGTATGTGTGACTGTGTTGGTATGACTAATCCGTGTGTGTAACTGCTTTAACTCTGTGTGTAACTGTGTGTGTGTGGGTTAGTAGGACTGCTCTAACTGTGTGTTTGTGTGTGACAGCTCTTCACAGTGTGTGTGTGTGTCGCTCCTCCCCAGAGCGCTGTTTGAGTACGAGCGAGGCCGGGACTCGGGCCAGGGGCTGGCGTTCCGCTTCGGGGACATCCTGCACGTGGTGAACACCTCGGACGAGGAGTGGTGGCAGGCCAGGCTGGTGACGCCGCACGGCGAGGCGGAGGAGGTCGGGGTCATCCCCAGCAAGAAAAGGTCAGGGGTCGTGGAGAGGGCCTGTGGGGGTGGGGGGGGGGATAAGGGTTGGGGAAGAAGGAGCGTCCTCTGTTCGTGTGCCGGCGTGACAGAGGTGAGAAGGATTGAGAACCGCTGGTTCTGTCAAAGGCCCGGAAAGTTCGATTTTTCCCGTTTTTATTTATTTATCGCCTCTCTCTCTCGATCTATCTCTCTCTCTTGTGTGGTTTTCTTCCCCCCCCCACTCTCTCTCCTTCCATCACTCTTTTTTTATCTTCTCTTCGCTCCCTCTCACGGCTCTCCCTCGCTCGCTCCCTCTCGTCATCTCATATGCTGGAGAGGTGAGGTGATGAACAAGTGAGAAGCAACATCTCACCTGCCCGCTCTCCTTCCTTCCTCCCTCCCTCCTCCTCTGTCTGTCACTCTCTTTCACTCATCCGCCATTCTCTCTCTCTCACTCTGTCTTTCTCACTCTGTTTCTCTCACTATCTCCCTCTCATTGTCTCTGTTTCTCTTTCCATTTACCTCACTCCCTGCCTCTCACTCTCTTTCTCTTACTGTCTCCCTCTCTCTCTCTCCCTCTCTCTCTCCCTCTCTCTCTCTCTCTCTCTCTCTCTCTCCCTCCCTCCCTCTCTCCCCTGCTGTTCTCCTGCTCTCCTGCTGCTAGGCAGGACTAGCAGCAGCAGAAAGGTGCTGCAGCAGAGAGGAGAGAGAGGAGAGAGAGGAGAGGTCCGCAGCCTCCTCATTCACAACCCAACTCTCTGGCCTTGATTGCTCTTGCCTGGCACGGGCGACCAACCGCTCAGCCGCTCCCAGTTCAAACCCCAGGCTAACCCCCCCCCTCCCGTTCAATACTCGCGCATATTACAGAAGTAAACAACAAGAAGAAGTTGTTTAAATGCATTTAAGGTGATGTGATTTGCAGCTTGTAGTCACTGGGATATACCTCCGACTCAACAGTGGGAATAATTTAACTTCGGGGTGGGGATGAGATACATTTAACTGGTCGCATAAAATAAATGAAACTTTAATAATGAAAAAGTTGCATAAATGGCCTCATAAAAATAAATGAAACCCCATCTTTAATTTCCACCCGTTGCCGTGGGGCTCATTAGAATGCGGTAAAGATGAGTCCCAGACTCACAATCACAAAAACGTAGAATACAAAAAAAGACAACGATGCCCGAAATGCATCCCACTTCTTTGCCTGGTGAATACCCCCCCCCCACCCCTCTACAGGTCGCAGTCAAAAAAAGAAGTGATTTCCTCTAGCAGGTCCGTTTTAGCCCCGTGTCTGACTCACCTGTCAGCTGTAGTCATGCTCAGCTGAGCCAGGCTCTCACTCAGTTACTGGAGAACCGCAGAGAGCATCTCACACACAGTAGCGCTCAGCTCAGAATAGCAAGGCTCATTTCAAGGCATGATGATGTTTAATATTTCATCTAGGTGCTGCTGGGAGCCTCCCCTTACCCCCTGCTACCTCTCGCTTCCTCTCCTCTGGTCTCTCTCTGCTCTGGTCTTTCTCTCCTCTTCTCATCTGGTCTCTCTCTGCTCTGGTCTTTCTCTCCTCTCATCTGGTCTCTCTCTGCTCTGGTCTCTCTCTCCTCCTCTCCTCTGGTCTCTCTCTGCTCTGGTCTCTCTCTCCTCCTCTCCTCTGGTCTCTCTCTGCTCTGGTCTCTCTCTCCTCCTCTCCTCTGGTCCCTCTCTGCTCTGGTCTCTCCTCCTCTGCTCTGGTCTCTCCTCCTCTGGCCTCTCCCTCCTCTCGGCCTCCTCTCTCTCCTTGTCTCACGGCCTGTCTCTCCTTCCGTCATGCAGGACAGAGAAGAAAGAGAGGTCTCGGCTGAAGATGGCCAAAGCCAGCCCCAGGTCCGAGGAGAGAATGGTGAGTGAGCATCCATCCCTCCATCCCTCCATCCCTTCATCCCTCCATCCCTCCATCCCTCCATCCCTCCATCCCTCCCTCCCTCCATCCCTCCATCCCCCCATCCCTCCATCCCTCCATCCCTCCCTCCCTCCCTCCATCCCTCCCTCCATCCCCCCATCCCCCCATCCCTCCATCCCTCCCTCCATCCATCCATCCCTCCACTCTCACTGCCGTGGAGACCTTTCAGAAATGTACATGATGCCAAGCTCCATCTGTGTCGAATCAATGATATTCTGACGGCTCAAAGTGCTCACTCGGTTTCGTGAAATGGATAGGTGTTTCCTCTGCACAGAGGTGAGCACTGGTGAGTCAGTAGTCATATGATGGCACGCTCTCTCACACACGCTGGCTGTCGTCGAGCGGGTGTTGTCACCGTCACACGCGCTGCTGAATGAGTCACCAGGCGCCACAAGACCTGCTAATGGATTATTATTTATAGAGACATGCGCACAAACAAACACAGACACATTGTGTGTGCCCCAGTAACAAGTGTGTCTCTTGTCTCTGGTGTGCTTTCCCCTGTGGTGACTCCCTCTCAGGACTCTGATGACAAAGGTAAGACATTCTTCACAGCTCCACCCCCCCAGCCCCCCATCCACCCCCAGCCCCCCATCCCCCCCCAGCCCCCCATCCACCCCCAGCCCCCCATCCACCCCCAGCCCCCCATCCCCCCCCAGCCCCCCATCCACCCCCAGCCCCCCACCCCCCCCCAGCCCCCCATCCACCCACAGCCCCCCATCCACCCCCAGCCCCCCATCCCCCCCCAGCCCCCCATCCACCCCCAGCCCCCCATCCCCCCCACAGCCCCCCATCCCCCCCCACCCCCCTGGCTCTCAGAGACACCTCCCCCCTCCACCCTTGCTACCATATCACTTCTTCATCTGAACACCCATGAACACACCTGAGCACAGCTCACCACGACAAAACACAGTTTCACCTTAACACGGCTCAACACAGCTTCCCCTGAACACGGTTCAACACAGTTTCACCTGTGTGGCAGCCGTGTTCAATGGCAGCCACTTAATTAGCTCAGGCTGTTGGGGGTGGACAGCAGAACAGTGGGGCCCCTCACCCCCATCCTACAGTCACTGTGACAGAGCCCACCACAGCCCAGCTGAGCCAATGGCAGGGCTGCTGTTTGGACAGGAGGCAGCAGCATTGTTTAGCCTGTCAATGGGGATGTGTGTGTGTGCGTGTGTGTGTGTGGGGGGGGGGGGGGTGGGGGGGGGGGGGGTGGGGGGGTGGGGGGGGGGGTGATGGTGTAGTGTGCAGTCCCAGTGATAACATTCATCCCCCACAATGACGTTCATCACTCTGAGTAAATGTTGAAAGGGCTATTTGCTATCAGTGCGAGAGAGAGAGAGAGAGAGAGAGAGAGAGAGAGAGAGAGAGAGAGAGAGAGAGAGAGAGAGAGAGAGAGAGAGAGAGAGAGAGAGAGAGAGAGAGAGAGAGAGAGAGAGAGAGAGAGAGAGAGAGAGAGAGAGAGAGAGAGAGAGAGAGAGAGAGAGAGAGAGAGAGAGAGAGAGAGAGAGAGAGAGAGAGAGAGAGAGAGAGAGAGAGAGAGAGAGCGCTGCGTCCACACCCTTATTTCCAGGATGTTGCTCACACTGCCCTCTGCTGGCAGGTCCCTATCTGCTCCCTGTCTTCCTTTAGCGTGGGCTGGTTAATAGTGCTCCTCCATGTGTATTTATGTATGTCTGTCTCAGTGCAATAGCATCTGTGTGTTTTGTGTTGTGTGCGTTGATGTGTTGACCCTCCTCTGTTGTCACTTCCAGAGCATGTAACCTCTAATGCCAGCGATAGTGAGAGTAGCTGCCGTAAGTTCCATCCCTCCGACTCTCCCTCCCTCCCTCCCCCTTTCTCTCTCTATCTCTCTCTCTCTCTCTCCTCTCTCTATCTCTCTCTCTCTCTCTCTCTATCTTTTCCTGTGTGTGTGTTTGTGTGTGTGTGGTACTGAGCATGTCTGTATAGCTCCCAGTATCCTGTGAGTTACAAAGCTGGAGTGTGCACATGCTTTCATCTGCACAGCTATTGGTTCTACCTCTGCAGCCTACTCTGCTGCTCACTCTCTCTCTTTCTCTCCCCCCTCTCTCTTCTCTCTCTCTCCTCTCTCCCTCGGGCTGCTGGATAAAGTGCAGTGCCTGCTCGCTCTTCTCTCTCTCTCTCTCTCCCTCTTTTTTTTCCCTCTTTCTCTATATTTCTCTCTTTCGACCTTTTGTCTCTGCCCCTCCATCTCTCTCTCCCTCTCTTTCTTTCTCTCTCTCTCCCTCCCTCGCTCTATCCCTCTCTCTCATATAAACAGCTGCTTCAGGATCCTCAGCCAGCTGAGCCCCACTCTTTCACCCCGTCATGACAACTGGCTGGCCAAAGCAGAATCTTAACACACACACACACACACACACACACACACACACTGTATGCAGCATGCTGAGCACTTGCTTCACTGCACACCACGCCTCTGTCCAATCACGCTGTCTTCTCTCCGTCAGGTGACCAGGAGGAGGGCGCCCTGACCTACCAGCCTGTCATGCAGCAGGAAGGTAAGCCCTTCCCACTTCTGACAGGACACACCCTGTTCTATTTACATGAGGAAATGTTTTAATTATGTGCCTCAAATATCAAACTCCTTCTGGATGTTTAATGTTGTTGGTTCTTTACTGAGGGAGTAACGCCCTCTGGTGGCCAGCAGGTGTAACAGCAGATTCTCTCCCTGGTCTCTCCCCAGTCAACTACACACGCCCTGTCATCATTCTCGGACCAATGAAAGACCGGATCAACGATGACCTCATCTCAGAGTTTCCTGAAAAGTTTGGATCATGTGTTCCCCGTGAGTAACTCCTCTCTGCCTGGGGTTCCTGTTCCCGTAGAACAGGGTTTCTGTGTTCCATCTCGCCCAGCGGTTCCTCGACTGCATCAGGGTCCTCAAGCCAGCTCTCAGTGTGTGTGTGTGTGTGTGTGCGTGTGTGTGTGTGTTTAGACACGACGCGCCCTAAGCGGGACTACGAGGTAGATGGCAGGGACTACCACTTCATGGCTTCCAGGGAGCTGATGGAGAAGGAGATCCAGGAGCACAAGTTCATCGAGGCGGGCCAGTACAACAGCCACCTGTACGGCACCAGCGTCCTGTCTGTCAAAGAGGTGGCCGACAAGGTGAGGCGAAGATCGGGTAGGGGGGGAGCCCAGAGACTGGAGGAGGGAAAGGGGAGGGAGGGGAGGGGAGGGGAGGGGAGGGGAGGGAGGGAGGGAGGGAGGGAGGGAGGGAGGGAGGGAGGGAGGGAGGGAGGGAGGGAGGGAGGGAGGGAGGGAGGGAGGGAGGGAGGGAGGGAGGGAGGGAGGGAGGGAGGGAGGGAGGGAGGGAGGAAACCGAGCGGAGGGGAGGAGGAGGAGAACAGCAGGGAAGGAGGAGGGATGGGGAGGTGAGGGAGAGGTGGAGATACCAGGATGACTGTGCTGCAATGTCTGTAATACTCTTTCTTTCTCTCTCCCTCTCTCGCTCGTTCTTTCTCCCCCCTCTCCTTCTCTCTCTTTCCGTCACTCTCCCTCTCTCCCTCTTTCTCTCTTGTCTTTCTCTCTCTCGTGCTCTATCTCCCTCTCTCCATCTCTCTCTCTTTCCCTCCCTCTCTGTCTCTCCCTCTCTCCCTCCTTCTCTCTGTCTCTCTCTCCTTCTCTCTCTCCCTCCCTCTCTCCCTCTCTGTCTCTCTATCCCTCCCTCTCTGTCTCTGTCTCTCTCCTTCCTTCTCTCTCTCCCTCTCTCCCTCCTTCTCTCTCCCTCTCTCTCCCAGGGTAAACACTGTATCCTGGACGTGTCGGGCAACGCCATCAGACGCCTCCAGCTAGCCCAGCTCCACCCCATCGCCATCTTCATCAAACCCCGGTCCATAGAAAACATCATGTGAGTTCACCCTCACTTTTCTCCAACGGAACTCTTTGACTCCGTCTCGAGGGTGTGGGTCTTTGAACAAGCCTGGGCGGGGGGGGGGGGGTTTGAGTTTTGGAAGATATAGAATTGAGAGCTGGTATGTTACAGTCCATATTTTGAGCAAGTGTCTTAGCCATCTCTGGCTCTCCCTCCCTTTCCATCCCTTCCCCTTCCTCTTTTCACCCACCTCTCTCTCTCTCCTTGTCTCTCTCTGTAGGGAGATGAATAAGAGACTAACTGAAGAACAGGGGAGGAAGACGTTTGAGCGAGCCTTGAAGCTAGAGCTGGAGTTCACCGAGCACTTCACTGGTGAGTCACACAAACGCTCCACACACACAAATCCTGTACACATCCGTGCACGCATCTTAGAATAATCCACTGCACAGCTGGGATTGAACTCCACTCCTCCTCCTCCCCCCCCCCCCTTTTTCTTTCTCCTCCTCTCCACTTCTCTATTCTCACCTCTCTTTTATCCTCACATCCTCTTCCCTCCTTCTCGGCCGATCCTCCTTTCATCTCCCCTCCCTCCTCCCCCCGCCCCAGCCGTGGTGGAGGGGGACTCTCTGGAGGAGGTGTACGAGCTGGTGAAGCAGATCATCGAGGAGCAGTCGGGTCCCTTCATCTGGGTCCCCTCCAAGGACAAGCTGTGAGGGGACAGAGACTCGGGGAGACTCTTTACTGTCTATTCTTCCTTCTCTGGCTTCACTTGTTTTTCTATTACAAACCTGGCTCGGTGTGGGTCACTGGCCCTCTCGCCCTCCACGCACCCACACCCACCCACACAAACACACACACACAGTCACACACTCCAGTACACTGCACGTCTCACTTCGTAGTAGACACAGCAGTGTTTGCAACGATGATCACTTAAATCGGACACACGTTGTCATATAAACATGTGCACACACACACACACACACACATGCCCTATACACACTCGCGCTAATCGTGGTGGTCAGGTGTGACTTTGGTGTTTTACATGGGCTCTGGATCAGATACCTGTCACTGCTCAGGGGGAGGGGCTATGTGTCTGACCATCTGATTGGGGGAGATGAATATGGTACACTTCCTTAATGTTTAAGGAAAATGATTTAGGAGTAATATATATGCTGTATGATTATGTTTTTGTTTTTTCTTTGTTGTTGTTTTTTTTCATATTAATGAAAGTAAATGCATTCATGTAGGGGTTTGTAAAGAAACAGTGACACAAAGAGGCTAACTTTTGCACGTTATAGCTTTAAAGAGCATGTTTTTGGGCGGTATGATTTTGTTCCATCCACGTCTGGATGTCTGGTGGCTCCTGTAATCCTCCTGCCTGTGTCGGAAACACACCAACATCTGTGTGTCTCATCTGTGTCTCTCCCCGCCAGTCCACACACACACACACACACACACACGCGTGCGTGTTGTGGCGTTCAACCGCCCCGAGGTTCAGTGAGTGTTGAGGTTCGGTTCTTCACTCCAGCACAATGGGCGGTCCCTTCCTCTCTCTCTCTCTCTCGCTCTCTCGCTCTCTCTCTCTCTCTCGCTCTCTCTCTCTCATATTCCATCCAATCACAGCCTCTCCCCAGCCAGACTGAAGCCCCAGAGGCCCCATACGCCCCAGAGGGACAGCTGTGTGTGTCCCTGGGCTGGACTTGCCCTGGTCTTGTCCCTGGCTCCTTTGTCCTCTCAGGGACATTTTCCTCCGTGGAGGAAAGTCGCCGTCTGTTTCCAGTATCCAGGTGTTTGGAGAGAGGCGAAGCGCCCAATAAGAAATACATGAGAGATTCTATTGTACACTGAGATTTGAATGATTGCGCTCAGTCGACTTCCTATTTTGTTATAACGAAAGTCTATATGGAATTTTACTTAAAAAGACTTAAAAGCATCTGGGGAACTTGTTTTCTTTGCATCGTGGAAAGGATATTATAAATATTAATATATATATAAATATGAATATGACTATATTTTCCTTTACTTTCCCCTTTTTGATCATGTTGGTTGATAAGGGAGGGAGGACAGTTGGAGGGGGCTGGGCGGGGACCCAGTGGGCGGGGCCAGGGGTTATGAAACATCGAAGTATGACCTTTCACCCCTGCTACCTGGGTTAGCCTGTATTACTGATGCAGCGGTGGACAACCACCACAGCTAGCTCTCCTCTACCCCTCCCTCCATCCCCCTTTATTGCTCCGTCCATCTCATGACGGCTGCGTCAGCTCTTTGTGTCATGTGATGTGCATGGTTAAAGCAATATTCGTTACTATAGGAAAACCAAGAGAGGGGAGAAGAAGCGGTTGAGGGTCAGTGTGTTTGCCAAGGATTGAAACAACATGTCATATCTTCAAGCTTCCACATAAAGCCAGACGGAGTGTGTGTGTGTGTGTGCGCGCGTGCATGTGTTTGTGTATGTCGACAAGTCTGTCCCTGGCTTGTGTCTTCAAGAGAAGTTCTGACCAAGCGCCCTAAAGCACCACTGACCCAGCTGTCAGCAGGGGGTGTCATCAGGGCAGGTCACTTCCTGTCTGGACCCCTCCCATCCCCCACCACCCAACAACACACGGAGATGATTGTTTGTTTTCTATCTGACTGCTTCCTTCCTCTGAAACACCTCTACTTCCTGTATGACTATGTATATAACACGTCCTGTCTCCTTCCACATGTCTGTCCCTATGAAGAGAACTGCCAATAAACTGTTTTATCAGAAGTCTTTGTGGTAAGGGGACTCTTCTTTAGCAAGACTAACGTAACCTCCCTGTGAGGTAGTACTTAAGTCACACACACACACACACACACACATTCGTAAAGGGTATACGGTTCATACGTACACTAAGGATGTAATAAAAAACGATAAAATGTGGATTGAGTTGTAAAGGTCAGATACAAGAAAAGATAAAAAAAATATGATCCGGATAATGAACCCTCATATCCTCCTGGTAGAAGTTGTAAAAAGGAAATGTGCCAAAGCACAAAAAGCAACAGAAAAAAAAGAACGGGGATTGCTGATGCTGGAATTATGCTTCAGGTGTAATAAAGTTTATGACAAAGAAGGGAAACTGAGAACATAACGTTGATGTCCTGTGGTACACAGAATCACCAACAGTTTTCCGTCATTAGTCCCTTTTTACTGGGCCACATGCTCCAGTATAAACTTGCTGTGCCCCAGTAAAATCTAAAGTTTGCGTGTTAACAATTAACTTTATTAGTCAGTGCATTCATTTAGATTGATAATCCTGAAAAAAATAGAAGCAGCATGTCAACAGCTGACAGGAGGAGACTAGACAGACGGATCAGGAAGGGCGGCGCTGTCCTCGGACGCCCCTTGGACACAGTGCAGGTGGTGAGAGAAAGGTGGATGGTAGCAAAGCTATCATCAATGGTGGACAATGAATCCCATCCAATGCAGGACACTGTCTCTGCACTGAGCAGCTCCTTCTGCGACCGGCTCCTTCACCCTAGTGTGTGAAGCAGCGGTACCGCAGGTCCTTCCTTCCTGCTGCTGTGAGACTATACACCCAGCACTGCTCTACACACACAAACACACACAGGACTCAACCACAATAAATCATGGACACACCTAAAATGCAAACTACTGTGCAATATTTACATTATTTGGTCTCCATATGCAACCGTTGTTATCTTTTTTTCAATCTTTTTTATAATATCTCGTACTCATTTTGTAAATTGTATGTATACTTCTGTCCACTTTGCTGCTGCAATGCCCAAATTTTGCCATTGTGAGACGAATGTTTATCTTATCTTGTCTCTTCTGAGCTTGCCAAATAGCCACAGCAGCACCCACACAGAAGTCCAGGTGTCGGACTCGGCACACAAGTCAGAATTGCGGTAGGCTAAGAAAACATTACAAAACTAAAGAAAGTTTATAAATGATAGGCCCATAGGCAGAAATCCCAGGGGGGGACTCTACCCCCCCCATCCTGGGAAAAATAGGATTTGTCCCCCCCAAATGATAGCGGAATTTGTTTTGATTATCAAACTATTGATGTCCCTGCCAAAGCTGAAATCAAAGTTGCGTCCCTGAACTGTTTTATAGTGGGTTAAGCATTGTGCGCAGCAAGCTTGAAAGAAAAAAAGGGATGTGAATAGGGGTCTGTGCCCCAGTAGAGTCTTAACAACACCTCTGCCTTGTCTTCTCATACTTACATGGTGGTTTTTAGTCGACCTACACTCTCAATATCCCAAAAACGCGGGCGTCATCTTTCAAATGAACATTGGTAATTTTATCTGCGAATGAAAAAGAAAGACGCAAAGGTCCAGAAGCGGTTGACAGTGGAAAAGCACCAGGTCAGCAGAGGGTGGGTTAACTTTCTCCAGTCAATGCCTTCAGTGTTTTGGTATTGGCTACCGGCCATGTACTGATGGTAGGGACGTGTCATTTCAGGTAGACGGTGGGATCACGGGGTAAACACATCAGCGACACCAACTACAAAAGACAGGCGACCAAGAAACGCCACGTGAATTTCAAAATTGAGCAGTAAATAAAGACTAAAACCGTTATTCACATCCGACGTCCGGATTTTGTCTTGGCATTTGGACTTTGAAGCTTTAGTCAGAGGTCAGGCAGATATAAATACCAGCATTGAACAGCAAGTGAGGCATTTACGCACCAGGGTGATATCACCATGGCCATATGGATTCTAGTCGGCTGTTTTTTGATGTTACTGCAAACTGGTAAGAAATGTTTTACATTTATGAATAGATAATTAGCAACTGTTTTATAAAAACATTTTCTGCAAAGAAAATTTGATTAAATAACTAGCCAAATAAATAATGTACTCTAAAACAAATTTCTGTAGGATAGATAAAAAACATTTGGTACAAAATAATGGTAACTAGATAGAAACATTTGGATATAGAATATAAGACGAGAGAACCCTTAGTAATAATGTTAACTTTTCTTTAGGGAACCCCTTTCAGGTAATGAAAAAGGTTCAGTCTGATGGGCAGTTTTTAAAGGTTTTTGCTATAGAAAATGAAATACATTATTAAGGGAGGATTCAGGGGTATTGTGGATACAGTAGGCTACATTGACCTTGTGGTAGTTGTTCACGAGTTAAGTTATTGCATTAGGCCTACATTTAATCGCTTCAATTGCGGGTTATTGCTCTCTCCAGCCGCTGGCCAGACCAGTATACGGTGGTGCACCATCTCTACAGAGGAGGCGAAGAAATGTAACGCCATGTCGGAGGCTTTCATGAGAGCTTCAATTCGTCCGGAGCTCAAATGCGTCACCGTAACTACGGTGGAGGAATGCGCGCGCAAAATCACGGTGAGCGGAGCAGAGGGGGTATTTATGATCCATTTCAGAAAAAGTGTTAGTTGATCATTATAAAATGACTACGAATATTTAAATACCGTTTTTTTAAACGTCACACACAGGTGATGTATTAGGCTGCGAGTGAACTGAACGGTCCGACATAACCACCACTCTCTCTGGTTACATAGGGGAACGAAGTGGACGCCTTCTCCGTGAACTCTAAGGACATCTACGAACTGGGGAAAACGGCCTCTTTCAAAATTGCAGCCGGGGAGTCCGACTATGCAGGTAAGGAGCTCCTATCAGCCTTATCAGGTGGCTCTGTTCCCTGGAAGCCTCTAGGGAACCTTGAACCCACACACAGAGCGACACAGTTCAGGCAGTACTGTGAACTGATTCATATCCAGGTTTATTGTTTACAACTCACTTGAACTCATGATAGAGAGGTGATTTTTTTTATTTTATTGATCGTCAAATGTTCATTTTGACTCATGTGAACCATGCCCCTAAACCAGACCTTTCATCAGATACTTAGAGTCGGTTCTTTCTGATATGTGCCGAGTCATACGATCTCAGTTTAACCCCTCAGCTCTGATACCTTGACCTTGACCTCCGCAGGAGAGGGCACTGTGTACTATGCTGTTGCCGTGGTGAAGAAGGCGAACCCCAGCATCAACATCAACTCTCTGAGGGGCCGTAAGACCTGCCACACAGGCAAGGGCCGCACAGCCGGCTGGAACATGCCCCTGGGCTACCTGATAGACCAGGGCAAGATGTCCGTCATGGGCTGCAACATCTCTCAGGGTAGGATTCCCATCTCTCTCTCTCTCTCTCTCTCTCTCTCTCTCTCTCTCTCTCTCTCTCTCTCTCTCCCCCTCTCCCCCCCCTCTCTCTCTCTCTCTCTCTCTCTCTCTCTCTCTCTCACACACACACACACACACACACACACAAGTGTGTTTCACACAGGTAAACACAAGCAGACTCACACACACATACACAACCAGTCTATATGAAGTGTGTGTGTGTGTGTATTTCCAGGGGTGGCTGACTTCTTCAATGCCAGCTGTATCCCGGGGGCGCAGGACGACCCCCCTCCCTGTGTAAGCTGTGCGTGGGCAACGGGGCGGGGCAGCACGTGTGTGACATGACCACGGACGAGAAGTACTTTGCTTACAACGGTGCCTTCAGGTAACACACAGACATGAACACACACACAGACATGAACACACACACAGACAAGCGCACAGATGCATTCATACCACATACACGCATGACATACTGTGGACACCACCTGTAGGATTTGTTTCCAATATTCTGTGGTCTGTTTCTCCTCTCACTCTTTTACTACTTGTTCTTCCACTCTCTGGACTCTCCACTGTCTGTCTGTCTTTCTTTCTTTAATTCTCTCTCTCTCTCTCTCTCTCTCTCTCTCTCTCTCTCTCTCTCTCTATCTCTCTATCTCTCTCTCTCTGTCTTTTCCTCTCTGTCTGTCTGTCTGTCTTTTATTCTCTCTCTCATGTAGGTGCCTGGTTGAGGATGCAGGAGAGGTGGCTTTTGTAAAACACACAACTGTGCCAGAGAACACTGATGGTATGCTGATCTTCCTTTGCAACAGTCAGACAGACGAGGCGAGGAGAGAAACAGGCTGCCAGCCAGCGAGCCAGAGAAAACTTGACAAAGAAAACTGGAAAAAACAGATAGACAGACGGACAAAGAAACAGGCAGTTAGACAGACAGAAAAAGAGAGAGCTATACGGACAGACAGTATGGGGTAGAAGGGCACACAGGTACCCTTCATGACCACTGCTCTGTCTCAGGTAACGGGGACGTCTGGGCCCAGGACCTGAGCTCCTCCGACTACCAGCTGCTGTGCCGAGACGGGACGCGGATGCCCGTGTCAGAGTACCGGCGCTGCCACCTGGTCAGGGTTCCCGCCCGTGGCATCGTGGTCCGCAACGACATCAGCAGCTCCCTGGTCTACCAGATGTTGAAAGATGGACTGGTGGGTAGGCTCTATAGGCACTTTGACTTGGTGTAGGTTGTCTGTCGAGTCCTGGTTCCTGAATTGGTGTTCTAAGTTCTAACCCTGTGTTGGGGTACTGTTTCCGCCTGCAGCAGAAGTCTGGCTTCTCCATGTTCTCCTCAGTAGAAGGTACCAACCTGCTCTTCAGTGATTCGTCCACGCAGTTCCTGGAACCTCGTTCTGAGGATCCTACGGTGTGGATGGGAGACGTCTACCACAACGCCCTGAGAGCCATGGACTGTAATCCTAATGGTGAGCCCTCCTCTCCTCCTCTCCTCCTCCTCTCCTCCTCTCCACCTTCTCTCCTCCTCCTCTCCACCTCTCCACCTTCTCTCCTCCTCCTCTCCTCCTCTCCTCCTCTCCACCTTCTCTCCTCCTCCTCTCCTCCTCTCCTCCTCTCCACCTTCTCTCCTCCTCCTCTCCTCCTCTCCACCTTCTCTCCTCCTCCTCTCCTCCTCTCCACCTTCTTCCTCCTCTCCTCCTCTCCACCTTCTTCCTCCTCTCCTCCTCTCCACCTTCTCTCCTCCTCCTCTCCTCCTCTCCTCCTTCTCTCCTCCTCCTCTCCTCCTCTCCACCTTCTTCCTCCTCTCCTCCTCTCCACCTTCTTCCTCCTCTCCTCCTCTCCACCTTCTCTCCTCCTCCTCTCCTCCTCTCCACCTTCTCTCCTCCTCCTCTCCTCCTCTCCACCTTCTTCCTCCTCTCCTCCTCTCCACCTTCTTCCTCCTCTCCTCCTTTCCACCTTCTCTCCTCCTCCTCTCCTCCTCTCCACCTTCTTCCTCCTCTCCTCCTCTCCACCTTCTCTCCTCCTCCTCTCCTCCTCTCCACCTTCTTCCTCCTCTCCTCCTCTCCACCTTCTTCCTCCTCTCCTCCTCTCCACCTTCTTCCTCCTCTCCTCCTCTCCACCTTCTCTCCTCCTCCTCTCCTCCTCTCCACCTTCTCTCCTCCTTCTCTCCTCCTCCTCTCCACCTCCTCTCCACCTTCTCTCCTCCTTCTCTCCTCCTCCTCTCCACCTTCTTCCTCCTCTCCTCCTCTCCACCTTCTTCCTCCTCTCCTCCTCTCCACCTTCTCTCCTCCTCCTCTCCTCCTCTCCTCCTTCTCTCCTCCTCCTCTCCTCCTCTCCTCCTTCTCTCCTCCTCCTCTCCTCCTCTCCACCTTCTTCCTCCTCTCCTCCTCTCCACCTTCTCTCCTCCTCCTCTCCTCCTCTCCACCTTCTCTCCTCCTCCTCTCCACCTTCTCTCCTCCTTCTCTCCTCCTCCTCTCCACCTCCTCTCCACCTTCTCTCCTCCTTCTCTCCTCCTCCTCTCCACCTTCTTCCTCCTCTCCTCCTCTCCACCTTCTTCCTCCTCTCCTCCTCTCCACCTTCTCTCCTCCTCTCCTCCTCCTCTCCACCTTCTCTCCTCCTTCTCTCCTCCTCTCCACCTTCTCTCCTCCTCCTCTCCTCCTTCTCTCCTCCTCCTCTGCACCTTCTTCCTCCTCTCCTCCTCTCCACCTTCTTCCTCCTCTCCTCCTCTCCACCTTCTCTCCTCCTCTCCTCCTCCTCTCCACCTTCTCTCCTCCTTCTCTCCTCCTCTCCACCTTCTCTCCTCCTCCTCTCCTCCTTCTCTCCTCCTCCTCTCCTCCTTCTCTCCTCCTCCTCTGCACCTTCTCATCCTTCTCCTCTCCTTCCCTCCTCCGCCCCTGCCTCTTCATCTTCTCCGTCTTTTCCACGTCGTCCTCTGCGTGTGTTTCCAGAGGTCCCTGAAAGCCTGCGCTGGTGTGTGCTGTCGAGCGGGGAGCAGCAGAAGTGCGCAGACATGGCCGTCGCCATGGACAACAAGTACCTGAGCCCTGTCATCCAGTGTGTGTACGGCTCCTCAGTAGAAGACTGCATGAAGAAGATCCAGGTAGGACGTTGTCGCATCGAGTCTCTTCCCTGCGACACATCTGAATGCTCTCGAGTCAGCTTTGTATTGAGGGTTAAACAGCAAACTGTTGCCTCTGTGTGCGTGTGTGTGTTTGTGTGTGTGTGTGTGTAGAACAAAGAAGCCGATGCCATCACTCTGGATGGGGGCTACATCTACACAGCAGGGAAGAGTTATGGTCTAGTTCCTGCAACCGGAGAAAGCTACACGGGTAGGAGCCACTGGATACCCAGTATTACCCATAATCCTTGAAAAAACACTCTCTTTGCTTCCTTCTTCATCACTATGTTGAGCTCTCTCTCTCTCTCTCTCTCTCTCTTGTTATCTCTCTCCATCTCCCTCTAGGGGACAATGATGGTAGTATCTACTATTCGGTGGCAGTGGTGAAGAAGTCGAACCGGGACATCCACACTCTGGGTGACCTGAGGGGAAAGAGATCCTGCCACACGGGCTACGGCCGCACCGCCGGCTGGAATGTTCCCATGGCAACACTGATGGACAAGGGTATTATCAGACCCCAGCCGTGCGACATACCTCAAGGTAGTGCGTGTGAGAGAGAGGGGTGTGTATGTGTGTGAGGGGGCGGGGTGCACCGTGGTCTTCCGTAGTTTTTGCATCGTGTGTCTGACTGTCTCCTTTTTTTTACCCCTGATTCTTAGCGGCGGGAACGTTCTTTAAGAGCAGCTGCGTCCCTGGGGCCAACCAGCCCGGTTTCCCTAGCAACCTGTGTGACCTTTGTAAAGGGGACAGCAGCGGACAGAACAAATGTGACAAGGGCAAGGACCTGTTTGACGGATACGAGGGAGCCTTCAGGTAAAGGACATCAAGTCCCACCATGCCCTGCTCTCACACACACACATCTCTGGGGACAGCTGAACAGGTGTGTGTGACTGACCAGAGCTTTCATTCTGTCCAGGTGTCTAGCCACAGGAGCAGGGGACGTGGCCTTCATCAAACACTCAACAGTCTTCCAAAACACTGACGGTACAAGCTGTGTGTGTGTGTGTCTGTGTGTGTGTGTCTGTGCAAGTGGGTTATTGTGTGAGTAAATGAACAACGTGTAGTGCGAGTGAATAGTATGTGTCTACAACATTCCATGGAAGCAACATTCCATGGAAGCAACATTCCATGGACAATTTTCTGCAGATCATCTCCAGGCACCCCAATATTTCTCTTGAACAAAACGTGTAACTTGCGCGTGACAGGTAACTCTGGGGAGTCGTGGGCAGTGGACCTCAAGTCCTCCCAGTTCCAGCTGCTGTGTCCTCAGGGCTCCAGGGTGGAGGTGACTCAGTACCAGCACTGCAACCTGGCGCGTGTCCCTTCCCACGCCGTCATGGTACGACCCGACACCAACGTCCATGTTGTCTTCGGCCTGCTGGACAGAGCCCAGGTAGGACTGTACCATCCTGCCCACAGCCAGGGGGGGGGGGGGGGGGGCGGCAACCTCACTTTCATCATCCACACATAAAGTCAGACATTTAACGAGTGTTCTGTAATGACAACATGCTCTCGCTCACTTTCTCGCTCTCAGGGCTACTTTAAAGATGACGAAGGCCCAGGCTTCCGGATGTTTGACTCGACTGGCTATGAAGGAACCGACCTGATCTTTAAAGACTCCACCGTTGCCCTGATTGGTGTGGCCGACAGGAAGACCTACGAGGACTGGCTGGGGCAGGAGTATATGCACTCTCTGACCAACATGGAGTGTAACTCCTCCAGTATAGGTATGCCACACTCCCACAAACAATGACATATAGACACTGCTTTGACATCCACTCTTCCAGATAGATTCAGGTCATTCGGTTCAGTGATTTCTTGATGTTGTTTGCCCCCAGTGAGGTCCTCTGCCTTCCTGCTGCTGTTGGCTCTGTTCAGCTCTGCGCTCTCCTTCCTCTGGGCCTAGAAACGTCTAGTCCCAGGCCTTCTTCCCCTGCTCCTGACCTCGCGTCCCCTCTGCCCTCAGCTCCAACCAGTGCCACAGCCCCAGCCTCAACCCCTCCTCACCCTAGCCTGCCTCGCCCCAGCCACATCCCCTCCTCACCCTAACCCCCGCCCTCCTCACCTCACCCCCAAACCGCCCTACCCACCCACCCACTGCCCTCCAGTCCCATCTCTGTTTATCACCTACCACTCTTCAACTGCGCATCAATCACCAACAGTGATTTTGAGCATGTCGTCTTGTCTTTTACAGTGATTGCTGACTACTCTACTAGATGAACTTGCACTTGTGGGTGTAAATGATTAAGGGGGGGGGGACAACATGTTGAAGCTACTTTTTGACTTTTGGTGATGACCTCTGACCCTTGGACCAGAGGGCGGGGTGAACCCATTCAGTAAGAGAGATGACTCGTCGATGGCATCACTGAGGGTGACTGCCATATCAGTGCATATGCTTTTGCCTGTTACATAATTTACTATACAGTGTTCTTTGTGTCTTTTTGGAGTCGCTTTCTCATGCTTTACACTGACTACTGTACTACTTTAACGGGCACGCGCCATATCTGGGAATATGCCGTGCCCTGCACATGCTATGAGCTAATGCCATATCAGTGAATATGCATTAGTGTTGCACTGGGACCACACGGTCTGTGTTTGTGTAATGCGGGATTTTTGTCAACAGGTGGTTGTCTTCATTTGTTCTCCCCAAGTAGTACATAGAAAAATCAAAGGAAACCTTTGCACTTCGATTTTTACTTGTTTCTTAGCTCTGAATTGAATTACCGCTAATCACAGGCACAGTTTTAATATTCATTTATTTGGATCCAGCTTGTGGCTCCAGACATGAGGTCGTGTAGGTCGGCAGTTCCGTTCACGTTGGGGAGAACATAGAATGACGAGAAACATCCGTCTGGGTTTTCATATGGAACATATTTTGTGTCAAAGTGGAACATTTTATTGAATGGACAAAACATATGCTTGAAATGGTCTCAAATGAACCATAACCCCACTTAAGAATGTCATAAGAATGTGCCCCAATTCTGACCTGCTGCTTCTGCGTTGACAGTGTTCAAACACACAGTCTTCATCTCAGCATGCTCTCATGCTAACCCATGTTCCTGTCCTGATCATGTCTGCTCCATTTAATGTGTATTTTAATGAGAGATGTATTTATTACTATGATGCTCAGGTACCATATCAGTGTATATGTACTGACTCATTTCTGTCAGAACTACTGCTTGCCTTAACAGTCGTAGCAATATCTTGATGAAATGATAAATATGTAACTAATATTTAGTTGCCAGGCCAGTGTGTCTGCAGAAGTATAGCTACATACTGCTTTAAGTATTTTCTCTGCTATTCTTATTAAATATCAGCATATAAAAAAGCCTATGTGGTCTTTTATTTAATCTTCTATGGTTGGAACATGGGTCTCCATGCTGTTATCTTACATCCTGTCAACTGCCATTGGGACACTGTGTCTTTATAACTACGTGCTGTGGTGTTTCCGTTTATAGCCTGATAATGAAACAGGTCACAGGGTTACAGTGTGCTTGAACATGATGACAGACAGACAAAAGTTCCTCTTGGGGTTTCATGCTGTAACTGCAGTATGAGGACACTGTTTTATAGGCTGTTAAGTTGGACGTATGCCAAAGACTACAAGGTCAGTAATCAAGTTGAGATGAATGCTACTTTCTATTTATTCCCATCTCCTTTGGTAGAACTTGGTTGGGATGCATCTCAGATTATGGCAACAATAAACCTTTATTAAGTTATGGGTTCAGTTCACACGTAACACATAGTTATAATTCAATTATCCCAACCTCGGGATGAACAATTCAACTGTTTGGCAAACAGTTCGGAACATGCCATATCTCTAGTCAACCCAGTCAGTGGAACTGGTTAAGAGCTGTATTACAGCCATCAAGGACAAAGCAGTGTGTGTGCAATCTGTGCATGGCAGGTGGGTATAAATGGTGTGGTTGATTGTTTAATTACAGTACAGCATACAGAAGTGTTGTCAAGTCTACAGTACTTGTTAACCACACCTAACATATAATGTTGCCAAATACCGATTTCGAATGGCTGTATCATTTGCACCCATTTTCGTTCACTCCTTTGATTCACTTGTGAACAGTCTGTCACATCAATGGGACTGAGGCTTAAAAATAGGCAGTGAGGTCCTTGACAAAGTCTGTATGGTTTAGTGGACATTATTTTTTCAACTTCATTTCTTTATTTGCCTCGATGCGTCTCTGAAACCTTCTCTAATTTCCTTGACAAATGTCTCTCGCACCCTCCTAAATCTGGACCCTATATCGCCCACGCCTCGGGGGATCCTTCCACCGGCTTCTTCTCGTACCTGGCGGAGGGTATCCGACTTCAGCATCTTTGCAGATGCGTCTTTCCCCGCGATCTGTGCCTTGGTGATGGCAAAGGCTGTGATCTGAGCTGCACGTCGAATGGGACGAGAATCAGCCAGCCTCTCGATGACTCGAGGATTGTTTAGCAACGTGAATAACAGACGAATGATGCCCATCTTTGTACAATAAAGGTCCTTTACCTCCGACACTTCGCCCCTGTAACGAGAAACATGCCAGTGTTATTTAATCATGTCACACGTACACAAGGCAGGTAGCCTATCCAAGCGAATTCTGCTTCCTACTATTATTAACTAGGTACACCTATCCACTGATTGTACAGTACAGTAGCTAGGCTAGCTAAGAATCTACCGTTGAATAAAAGCATAGCCTACCGCGTGTATCATATTTTATTCCAGACAATGTATGCTACAATTCCAAAGCTTACAAGTAGTGCTATTAGATGCCGGATTGGTGTGTGAATGTTTTTTTCGGACAAACATGATCCAAACATCAATTTACCTTTGAATGGTTCACCGGGGTGACCGAGTTATGACATTGCAGAACGTAATATGACTTTTCGTTCCTAGTCGGTTTCATATTTTGACCGGACTAGATGACAGAAGCCATGCGTGTTTCCGCATCCTGCGAACGCAGTTTAGTCGCTAGTCCTCGTTTCCGGTTTTGCGAATTTGCCTTCAGAATAAGAGGGTGGCCTCAGAGTTGTGCCAAAACATGTGACATCGCTGGCAAAAATCACTCAATTTTGGGATATAAAGAACTATTATTTTATGATTTGTTGAGTATAAATACAATTATCACATGACTGTCCAAATGATAGAGTGTCAAATAAAAGTTAATTTGGTCTCATCCTTTATTTTGAAACTATTTCGTGAAATCAACCGGAAGTCACTTTCTTTATCATTCTGCTAGTCCGCGAGAGCAGGCTCATTGCTAGTTGAGAAAAACAAACGTCGAAGTTTCAGTAAAGTTAAAATCAAAATGTCCATTAAGTTGAATGCTCTTTATAGTGACTCTTACGTTGACATAAGCCAATACAGAGACCAGCATTTCAAGGTAAATCAAATGACCAAGTTTAAACTGAATTAGTGAAGATCTCACTGGTGTTTGGCTAGCTAGCTAGAGCTAGATGGTATTTGTAAATTGGCATATATCCCCAGCCAGACTGAGGAAACGTATGCTTTCCTATTAACTAAGAACGCCATTTGGAGTGATATATACACATCACATCTGAATCAAAGCCGTTGATAGAAACAAAATTAAAGCACATCTACTGGTTCGATCTTTAGAAGGTCGAAATGTATGTGTTTGGTTCGTATCCATAACGTTTCAGTGGACCTGAATCAAACAAGAACGGTGTGTAAATGTGCTGGTTACGACTCCTTACTAATCTCCCTATGTTTGCCGTACGCTCTGTGTTCAGGGTAACCGCTATGAGCAGGAGAATCTGCTGAAACAGAGCAACACGCTGTATGTGGGCAACCTGTCCTTCTACACCACAGAGGAGCAGGTCTACGAACTCTTCTCCAAGAGCGGAGACGTCAAGAGGATCATCATCGGCCTGGACAAGGTGAAGAAGACAGCGTGTGGATTCTGCTTTGTAGAGTATCCTTCACTTTGACTCCTCACTAGGGTCGAAACGTTTGGTTGGGCTTTTTTGATAAGCTTCTCGGTTCAAGCAGGTCTATGAAAGTCCACTCCAGGTAGAAATGTGATAGTTTGCTTGCTACTCAAGGCAAAATTGAAAAAAAAATAGGGTTACTATTCTGAGGCATATCCCACATACAGTATCAATCACTCTCAACTATCTCAATAGGATGGGTATAGCTCTGTAATTTCTACTATACATCCAAAGGTTGCAGGTTCAAATCTTCCCCTGTACATCCCTGTGGTTAAAAGGGTCTGCTAAATGAATACATTATTAATGTAGACATATATGCCTTCAAACACACTGTGTATTGTCCACTGTCTGGCTCATTCTCTAGTTCCCAGACCTTAACCCCAATCCAGGTACTACACACGTGCAGATTCTGAACACGCCATGAGGTTTATCAACGGGACGCGATTGGACGACAGGATCATCAGGACAGACTGGGACGCCGGTTTTAAAGAAGGCAGGCAGTATGGCCGTGGCAAGTCAGGGGGTCAGGTAAGTCCAGGGATTCGGGGTAAACATGGGAGGGTATGTGTTCTCATGGCTGAAATGTGTGTGTCTGGTGATTGGCTGGGAGACATACTTAGAGGGCTTAAAATCTTTAAATATTTTATTGATGTTTTCTCGTGACTTCTATTGATATTTGTAATTTAAAAGACTGCGTTCTGATCTCTCACGAGGAGACAGTCTTGCTGTGTGGCAGAAACAAGTGGGGTGTCTTTCTCTCCTCAGGTCAGAGATGAATACAGACAAGACTATGACCCCGCCAGGGGCGGATATGGAAAAGTAGTGTCTCGATAACGAGCGGCTGTGCTCTTGTTCCTGTTCCTGTGTCCTTCTATGTTCTGTGTGTGTGTGTGTGTGTGTGTGTGCCTCTTTCAGGTGAGGGATGAATATAGACAAGACTATGACCCCGCCAGGGGAGGATACGGGAAGTTAACTCTACAGAGAGCGCCAGAGGGACGCCAGAGTTTTTAGCAGCTGAGTTTTCAGTTGAAGCGGAGATGTGGGGTAGATCTGAGGTTTAAACTCGTTTATCAAAGGGGGATGGGGGGGGGGGGGGGTTACTCCTACCACCACCACCACCTTGTTTTATTTTGTAACTTCTGTGCTCTGAGAAGACTTAAGTTTTTCCCTTTTAGTCTGAAGTTGCTGATAGTGTAGATCTCCCACTCATGTTTTCATCACCCAAACTGTGCATGTTTTCTAATAAACGTCGTTTTTGTTACCTCGTTTCCTTTTACTCGGTACAAGGTCAGAAGCAGACACTGTCAGACAGCTTTATTGTTATGCTTCAAGTAACTTTACACACTCCGTAAGAGGACCATATCTTTATATGTATTGTACAGCTCAAGCGGTCAACATTGACAGGCCCACTTTAAGTTCCCAGAACATTGGCTCCATGCCACAGTCACAGTAGTACTGTTTTACATCATCGAACATACCAAAAAACGAAACACAAGGGCATCCTTAAGCACATGTCTTACTTCTGTACCCTCACCTGTGGTCAGGGTAACCTTGTTCCAGGTCTATATGGTCTGGGGCCCTATCACTATTAAAGTCACTATCTTAACCACACCACATCTGCCATATGTGAATCAAATTCAGCTATAGCTGGATGAAAGCTTTGTGGCTGGAGTTGGAATTGCAAATGTCACTTAGGAATTTGAGCAACATGTAAAAACCTGAATCTAACTTAAATATACTAAACTTAGAAATTCTATTGGGGTCATTTGCACTACCTACAATACGGTTCAGATACCAATAGAACTAAATGAATGTACCTGAAGAATGGATTCAGCCTCAAGGTCTGATTGCACTGGTAGTTAGTCCAAATAACCCCAAACCAATTGAACACAACATAATCAAAACCATAGATAATTTATATCAACACAAGTCAAAGCAATTGAACCAGTATACACAAATATAATTCAATAATTCAGCTGTGATCATTAACACTTTAATTGTTTCATGACTTAGCCTGGTCCCAGATTTGTTGATACCAGGCAACCAACACACACCAATGGACCAGCCTAATCTAGAAGTGTTTAAAAAATAATATCGAGCGATACAATGCAATACAGTGTGTTCAATAGTACTAGCTATGTTTTCTACATGTTCACTGCCAGTCAACCTAGGGTCTGTTGTAATAATTGTATGAGTCTGGTTGTTCTAACAGGAGCAGAGGTGATGGTTCATTTGTCTGGGAGAACGTTATTCAACTGCAACCCAGCTCCCTCTTCACTCTGGTCCGCGCGTGAGCTAACCTCATAGCTAGCTCTGAACAGTGCGAAACCTGCCGAGGTGCTCAGAAGAAAGCAAACTAAGAATAGACAGTCAATAGCCCGTCCTAACGTTACATTCAGTTTACAGCTTCTGTTGGCCTCGTCCCTCTGCAGACATAGCAGGAGACCGCACACTGGATCCTTCAAGTTTCATCTGTAAATGTCTGCTCTGCCAGACATCTCGGTTCAACGGTTGACGCGAGTAGACAGGTTATTAAATGTCACATGGGTCTGTTCTTGGAACGGACGTCAGCTCCCTGGCCTCAGCCAGCCAGCCTGAGACCATGAACAGTAGAGGAGGCGTCGGGGTGAGCGAAGGGGCATCCCGCTTCAGAATGGGTTAGGAAAAGTATTTAAATGTAAAAGGCTAAAACTGACCAATCAGGACGCCTTTAACCTCCTCTAAGGAATAAGGGGGCATCATTCCATCTCGTATTGGCAAACATCCTCGACTTGTCAATAGCACAGCTTCCTTCTCATTGTGTTTGTTTCAGTCCAATCGGACAGTACTCCCGCCCTACATAGGAGTAAGGGTCCATCTGATAGGGCAGTGCTGGAGCACCCAGGCAGTAAGGGTGGATCTGGTTGGACGATACTGGCCCTCAGAGCTGCTGGCTCAGGCGCTCAGGCCACAGTCACAGAGCTCCTTGTAGATTCTCTTCCGCACCCTGGGCATGTCATCCTGAGTGAACTGCAGAGGGTGTTTCAGGGCCAGACACCTGCAGTACTGCCGGACAGAGAAGCAAAGATTCAACCTTGAATGTGTTGTCCTTTTTCCTCCTACTCATTGTACACAGATGCCAATGCAATGTGGGAGATTAAGTACAGCAGAAGTAGTGTCCAGATGAAGCCAGACTCACCTCAAGAACAAACACGCCGCAGTCACTGTCGTTCTTCTGTTGGGGAATCCCCTGGGGAGACGACCAATCACAGGTCAGACGACAACATCCCCAGAACCAATCACAACATCGACACCAAGGAGAACAGGAAGTGCACAGGAAGCAAACATTCTGGATTAGCTGTCAACCATTTACAATCCCATTGTCTGGGACACATTTAGGCATCCCTCCACATACTGTGAACAGACACACACACCCCCTACCTTGTTTATGATCATCTTCCATCCCTTCTGGAAGACAGGCTGCTTCTTCTCCTTGGCTTCAGACAGTATGTATCTCATGATGTTCTGAAGGGACCATGGGCAACAGAAACCTTATATCAGACAAGACATGCTTGCGAATGGACCAAATCGGGGATTAAAGGGTGTGTGTACTTCCGGGGCTTTCCACCAGGGACCTGGATGACGACACTCACGTCAACGGTGTGTTTGAAGACGATGCCCTGGGAGTCGTAGTAGTTGATGTGCTGGTTGGTCATATCCACCGTGATGAGAGACCAGTGGATCTCCAGATGGATAGGAATCAACAGCAGCCTTTTGGAAAACAAGTCCACCTGTAACACACGCACTGCCTTAACTACTATTCTCAGGGGAGTCAGGTGGCTGAGCGGTGGAGGAATCGGTCGAGTAATCAGAAGGTTGCCAGTTCGATTCCTGGCCGTGCCAAATGACGTTGTGTCCTTGGGCAAGGCACTTCACCCTACTTGCCTCGGGGGGGAATGTCCCTGTACTTACTGTAAGTCGCTCTGGATAAGAGCGTCTGCTAAATGACTAAATGTAAATGTAATGTATTCTGAATAAATACAAACATAAATCCACAGACATACACTACTACTACCCCCCCCCCCCCCCCCTCCCCCCCCTGTGAGACATTACCTTTTTAGTCCACCTCTTAACCCCTTCGTAGCCTTTGGCCACGAGCTGTCTGTGGAAGAAGCTGTTGAAGAAATGGATCTGCGGAGGAGGAGGACAGCACAGCTCGGTTACCATGGCAACGGGGGGGGGGGGGAAGCGCAGTGCGAGATACCGTATGGATAAAAGATGGGGAAGCGTGAGCGAAGACAGAGTCACAAGAAGACAGCGAGGAGCCCGGTCTCACCTTGTGCTGAGTCGCTTCCAGGATCAGTTCGCCGTACATGTTTATGACCTGGAAACAGAGCACAGAGCGATCTAGAGACAGACCGTCCACATCTACATCCACCCATTATCGACAGCTATCCATTCATCTGCTTGATCAAAGTACGGCACTAACTTACCTGGTCGTTGACCCAGTTCTGCTCATCCAGTGTGCTTAGGTCCTCCAGGGTCAGAGTGTGTTTGTTATAGGTCACCATGAACGACGTCATAGGAGCTGAGGCCAGCCCCGCCTTGTACTTCACCACCTCCGAATGGATGTTTAGCTTCCTGCTCCGACAGACAAAGATGGGGGGGTCACACCAGAGTATAAATTCAACTCGCTGACTGAATGGATCTACTCAAGTTTAAACCCTGTGTTTATCCACACTGTTAGTGTGTATCTGATCCATCCCAAAAACTAATTGGACAAATGAACGGCAGTCAAACAGTCAGCATGGTGAGCCTTGCCAGCCGTCCTGTCTGCAGTCGAGGCTAACCAGGGAGAGACCAGGATACGGGGGGAGGGGAAGAGCAGGAGCCAACTTGCCTGTTGTTGAGTTCTGAGTTGCAAGTCTTCTTAAGATGCTCCATGATATCACTCTCACTTAAGGGGATAAAGCTCCCGTACTTCACATAGAAGTGTTCCAGGAACTCTAAAGATCCAGAGAGAGACAGAGAGAAGGAGAGAGATACAGAGAGAGATACAGAAAGAGAGACAGAAGGAGACAGAGAGAAGGAGAGAAATACAGAGAGAGATACAGAGAGAGAGACAGAAGGAGAGAGACAAGAGAGAGAGAGACAGACAGAAGGAGAGAGACAAGAGAGAGAGACAGAGAGAGACAGACAGAAGGAGAGAGACAAGAGAGAGAGAGACAGACAGACAGAAGGAGAGAGACAAGAGAGAGAGAGACAGACAGAAGGAGAGAGACAAGAGAGAGAGACAGAGAGAGACAGACAGAAGGAGAGAGATACAGAGAGAGACAGAGAGAGAGACAGAAGGAGAGAGACAAGACAGAGAGAGACAGAGGGAGAGAAAGACAGAGAGAGACAGAAGGAGAGAAAGACAGAGAGACAGAAAGACAGAAGGAGATAAAGACAGAGAGAGAGAGAGACAGAGGGAGAGAGAGCGTTCGTCACAGAGAGAGAGACAGAGAGAAAGCGTTCATCAACACTTCCTCGTTGCTCTTCCACATCACACAAACACCCAGTTTGACCCAAGACTTCCACAAACGCACTCTCCGACGCACGCATCCCACAGAAGAGTGCGGTCAAGGGGCCTCACCGTGGACGATCTCTCTGATCCCTTCATGGCTGTTGTCTGCAGGGCAGGGCTTGGAGGGCTGACCTGGTGGGGAGTTGCCCTCTTCCCGCGCCCATGTCCCAGGCTTGCAGTACGTACAGTGGTCCCACAGAGCGTGGGGATGGAGGGTGGTGTCCAGGAGTATGTGGATGGGGGAAACAGTGGACACAGTCAATGGTTCCACCTCCATTGGGGCAGACTCCATGGGGGCAGACTCCACCGATGTAGGTGGTGATGGCGGCGTTGGCGTGGTGCCGTTGGACAGAACGACAGCTCCAGTTGCCTGTGGTGGCAGCTGCTCCACCTCCATCACCCCACCCGTCTGCGGGGGTTTCCCCGGGTCACACACACCCTCCAGCTGCTCCTCCCCTGAGGGGAATAACCAGTCCTCCCTCGAACCCTCCTCTCCAGGTTCCACCCCTGACCCAGCAGTGCCAGAGCCACACTCCCCAGAGACGGGCCCAGACTCCCCAGAGACAGGCCCAGACTCCCCAGTGCCAGGCCCAGACTCCCCAGTGCCAGGCCCAGACTCCCCAGTGCCAGGCCCAGACTCCCCAGTGCCAGGCCCAGACTCTCCAGTGCCAGGCCCAGACTCCCCAGTGCCAGACCCAGACTCCCCAGAGACGGGCCCCGTCTGCTGCTCCATGCCAGTCCCCAGCTCAGCCACACAGTTGCCCCCCTGCTCCCCTGGAGGGTGTGAGGGGGACGGACATTCAAAGTCCGTCAGCTCCTCCACCAGAGATTCTTTGGTCTCCTCCACCTGCTCCGCCATCTCCACAGTCTTCTTCCAGGGCGGACGACCAGGTTTCCTTCTAGGGACGTCTCCCAGCTCCAGCGACCTGCCCCTTCCCGAGTAACCCCTCCCTCTGCCTGGATGGCCCCTCCCCCTCCCCGACAGGCCCCGCCCCCTCCCCGACTGGCCCGCACCCCTGCGCCCGGGCGTCCCGCTGTGGTGGGTCTTCTCATCGTGGCCTTTGCCGTGGGGTCCACAGCAGTCACATGACTTGGGTGTCCGTCTCCTCCCAGACGAGCGGCCGTTGGCGGCCCCTCGCTCCGGGGATAGAGCTGGAGTCTGGGGTGTTGCTGTGAGGGGGGGGACTGAGCCGTTGTGTACCATGGCTCTGTCCTCAGCCCCTACCCCATCCCCCCTCTGCTCCTCCTAGGCAGAGCTGCTGACTCTTACAGCTCCACAACCATGAGCCTTCCCAGGCTCTGCAAAACCACTGCTTGGGGTGTGGATTTGTGTGACAAGCCAGGAAGCCCAAGAGAGAGCCTCTGGCTTGATTTTTTTGGTACCCGAGATGTCAATCAGCAGCTCTAGACAGTAACAGACTTGTTTAAGGTTTGCATTAGCTGGCTGGAACAGGGTGTCTGGAGAGCTCTGACTGTGTGAAGGTCACCACACAATCAACCACGTCTCACAAAGTACATTTTTGTGGCGGTGTCTCTTCACTGTGTGGACGCTGCATGCAATTACAGACAGAAAGAGTTAGTTTGTAAGAAACACTAACGTGGCTTAATATGACAGAATACAATTGTAATATACAGTGCTGCCTTGCACCAAAATGCATGTATCCTTTAGATGTGCCTCGCTCACTACTGGCCACAAATATGAAAATGTGTAGAATCAACGAGGACATGCGGCAAAGAGTCGACATGACTGCTCCAAGCAAACGCACCAAGACAGCTATTGCTAGCTGCCCTCAGCCCGTCATTTTTTTCACACCGTGCTAATTTGCACCGACAATGCATGCAATGCATAATATATATATTTACCAGGTAATTTCATTTGTGGACACCTTCCGTTAAGTTAATTGATGGTAAATGCTTCATATTCAAACAGAGTAACCACCATAACAATGACAAGAAACCTGGCAACACAAATAGCTACATTTTCAAGACTTTCTAAAACGTGTGTCGTACTGGCGGTTGGGATAACTACTGTTTCATTCGGTTGCATGAGCACTACTAAACACGGCTAATAAGAAAAACAAAAACAAATCATTACCTGATTGTGTGCAATAAGATAAGTTTCACTGCAACCACGATTTTAAACAATCTGTGGTCTAACAATCCAGATCGTTGTCGCTCGTTGATTGCGTCACATTCATGAGCACATTGTAGGTCCAGCCTTTTCCGCCCTCTAGAGAAGTACGGGCGGTACTGTTATGAAGCTTGAAACTATTATGCTACTACTACTATAAACATATTCCAGACCATGTATTTAACTCAACATATTAGAGCCAGACAGAAGGAGATCATTTTTATTTTTTCTACATATCGCAATTAATATCAGGCTCCCACATAAATGGATCATCAGCAAACCTTACTTTTATTATTTGTATGCCTTGCATCCCAATGGCATCATTCATACTGTGCAATGTTGGGGAATTGTTCTATAAAATGGTCTGTACACAATACTATTTTGTCATTCAGTGCATGCTTGCAGTTTCCAAAGCACCTTTTTTGTCTCACAGCTTCTACTTGATACGTGTTGGTACACAGTGTTGAGCGAATCAGATTTTAAACTTTTCCAGGCCAAGGGTGAGTTTCCGCTGCCCAGGACAGTTTTTGGCAGCTGGGGAGACTCTGGAAGGGGGAGGAACATGGGGGGGAGGAAGCACCATCACTACCCCCAGTGAGCCCCTCAATCTGGGGGAGGCCTGGTTGGGGTCCTGGGGCGGCAGGGGTCGGTGCTGGTGCTCATGGGGGTGAAGGTGTTTGTGTTTATGAGCAGCTTCCCCACTGTGGTGCCCAGTTTGCCCACTCTCTCCCTGGGCATGGGCCTCCTCCTCCACCTTTGCAGCCTGAGACAGTAAAACAACAATTGCATTACTTCAATCAGAAACATGCATTTAAATACGTACGAAGGTGGCCCAAAAAGAGTGAATGGCAAATCTAGTTAACTAACTAACAAGACAGGAATGATGGTATAATTAGCTATCATATATCATATCTGATGATATATATCATATGATATATCATATCACATCACACATCACAGCCCAGGCAGGCACAGCCATCCACACAGCCTGGAGTCTCACCTCAGGTTCATAGATCTCACACTTGACCCCAATCGGCAGTTTGGTCTCGAAAACGTCGTCCACTGTGGTGTGGGAGCCTCTGCAGAAGCCTTTATGCTGAATGAAAGAAATCACGGAAAGGAAACAAAATCAGGAAAACTCTGACGCACCGCAGTACTTGCGTTTCCGTCACATAGGCCTACTTTACCAGGTCGTTTTTTGTTTTTCGTGTGACGGTTTCATATCAGTAGTAGGTGGATAGTGTGCTACTCACTGCAAACTGACAGTCCATGAGTTTGCACTGAGCTTGATCAGCTGTAGTACCAGCCTCCTTGGAGCACTCAGTCTCCTGAATGGTGAACTCCACAAAGTAGGCCGGGCCCTCCACCCACTGCAAAGGACAAGGGACCATAACTATGAACCAATCTAGGAACGACTATTCAAACATGTTTACATGTTGTTTTTGTTCCCAAAGGCCCTTTGGTGGCCCACCTGCATGCTAGCTCCGGTCAGGTTGAGGAGGGTGAAGTAGTTGGCCAGGCCGTTTTCCCTGTTGTACTTCTGCAGGGACAGGTTGGCCGTCTCAACGATGACGGGCTCATCCAGACGTTCAGCCGTGGGACAGTCCGGACAGGTGTCCACGATGACCGTGGCTGGCACTGGACAAGGTCACAGGTCACACAGGTTGAGGGGTTCAAAGTACAGCTGCCTCAGGTTGGCCCACTAGGTCCAACAGTTAGCGATTCAGTGTGATTCTCTAACGATTAACAAACTCATGGATAAACTTACATTCGAGAAAATGTCATGCATGTCTTTATTACGGCCAAGACAAACTATTCTGGGTGCACTGTTAGGAACAGGACTGTGCTGACCTTGCTGAATGGCACATTTGTAGCTGTGAAGCACCACGCTTTTCTCAACAAAGACAGATGTCTCGCATTGACCGTAAACCTGTAGGTGAGACACAGATGCTCATGTCTGGGAGTCAAAGGTTTAAAGCCTATGCTGGAGGATTATGAAATCAATTCTCTCTAAAAGTGGGGAACTATAGTTTGAAGAAATATGGTTGCAGCCAATCTGCCTTAAGCGGCACTATCACGTGATACTTACAGGTACGTCTGACACATCTCTGACCACACATGCTTTCCACGGCTTCCTGCTGATCACATGACAGTGGGTCTCCAGCACGTCGATGGTCATGTTGAAAACCACCCCTCCTTTCTCCTGAACACACGGACACAGACACACATGTAAGGACGCAGAGATACAGGCTTAAAGTAGACACCATATAGACAGCGAGAGACGAGAAGAGACACAGAAAACCCCAGCCCCAGACAGAGACACACAGACATACAGATACAAAGGTAGACAGAGGTAGACACAGAAAGGCATAGAAGGAGACAGAGAGAGATAAAGTTTCAGATAAAGGTAGACAAACACAAAGTCAAAGAGTCTCACAGACACAGATAACGAGACTCAAAGACACAGACAAAGAGACTCACAGATAAAAAGACGGAGACACTTAGGTAATAAGACCATATTCTCCTACTAATAGAAAACAAACCAGCCACTAGAACCAAGAAACGAAAGCATTCCTGAACTCTCGTTCGAGAGGAAACTTCTCAGCAACTCACCCCTGCCCCCTGGCTGACATCATACACCCTGTTGAGGCTGAAGACATAGCCCTGCGTTCTGTCAGCATTGATCTGACTCAGGGCCTCCTCCGCCACCCTCAGCACCTCCATGCCCTGGCACCCGGTGGGCTCCACAGGGTTGGCACTGCCCTCCTGCCAGCAGCAAACGCCCAGGACCAGCAGCCTCACACAGCCCCACATCCTGAATTGCCCCCCTGTTAGCTTTGCGTGGTAATGCCTACGGAGTGGCAGTCGTTAGCTACAGTAGGAACAGTGGTTGGTGTGAGGAATAACCATGAGGCAGCCTCGACCCTAGGTCATATTGGAGAGTGCTGGACTTTCACCTGTGGGGGAGTGAGGGGTGCGGGGCAAACAAGGGTTTATCTGTTGTTGACCTGTGATAAGGGTCTGCCTGTTCATCTATGGATCAGAGGGTTCAGTACTGGTGAAGGGGGAAACGTGTGCAGACAGAGACCTGGGACGGCCACTTCCCTGCCCCCCCTGTTTTTGGTTTTGCCCTGCCCTTTGTGTTTCCCTGTCTCATCGTCTTCACCTGTGTCTTGTTCAGTTCTCGTTATTTTCATTGTGTCCACCAGTGTCTTGTTTGTTTCGGTGTATTTGGGTTCCTGTTTTGTGTCCAGTCTTTTGTCTTGTTATTTACCCCCTTTGTCCCAGTGAGTACTCTGTCTGTGTCCCAGTTTGGAGTCATAAACCCTTTTGTTCGACAATGGCTGCCGACTCGCCTGCGTTTGGGTCCTGTACCCCACCCCTCATCGTGACAGGGTGCGTGTGCGCTACACACGGTGTTCTAGCTGTACAGTATGGTTGCTGTGAAGCATGCTCGTTTTCCTAGCGAACTTGGCTCAAGCAGTGAGTCATTCCTGCCAAACATTGATTTACTTGGTCTCAAAGGTCACTACACGTTGATCACAGATGGCCCATTACAAAGATTTTCTGTTCTTTTAGAGTTCTGTTCTGTTTTTATTATTCTAGTCTAGTTGATAGCATTCCATTTAAATATATTTTGAATATCACTCCTGCTAACTACATAAGTCATGTAAATGAACCTCTTCATAGATATGACAGCACACGATTAATTTTACATCCCTATACTAAGGATGTAAACTATAAACTCTCCATACTTGTAGTCTGAATTATTTTTAAATGTGAGCAAATGTAAACTGAGAGGGATATTCACAGTCATGGTTTTCTTTTGCTCCTGTATGTATCAGTCATCATGTTTTTGTATATAATCATGTGCTGTCCTGAGTTGGCAAATCTGTACAAAGCAGTTTCAACAAATTCTTATATAAATCTTGTTTATCAATGGTAAATATGGGACAATTAAATGAAAACAGTCTCTTGATGTGCATCCTTGATGTTTATTGTATTGCAGAGACAGAACACTGTAGCAATAGTAATCACAGTAACAGAGTTGTGTCTGACATGAATGTTAACATGGATACACAGATGTGGTTTGAGTCTCAGAGATAGATGAAGTCATGGTCTAGCTAGTTTGAGGGAAGAAATCAACAAGTCATTTCTCTCAGTCAGCCGTCCAACTCTAACTGTTCACATCAACAGGTTTTTTGTTTCAGACCCTTGCCACCTCTTCCCAGCCCTCTTTTCTCTCTGCACGGATGCCGTTTGTGTTTTTGTCCGTACATGTTTGTGTCAGTTCAGTGTCAGTCCCGTCGCGCATCACGCGCTGGCTTTGAAGAGGGGGTCCTCAGCAAAGAGTATCTTCATGAAGTCGCCCCCCTCCTCTTCCTTGGTTGGGGCAGGGCACTGCGGGGAGATGGCGGAGGGGGAAGGCAGGATGGTGGGCTCTCTCTGCCCGGGGATCTCTGCATCAGGAACCAGGGGCAGCGTCACGCCCCCCACTGGGCCCGCAGGCTTCTCGTCAGGGAAGGCTGGCAGGGTCGTGGGCCGGTCCAGGGCTGGCAGTACGGTCACCTTGCCCTCAGGTTGACGCTGGGCAGTGGCCTTGTGGTCGTGGTCGTGGTGGTGGTGATGGTGCTCGTGCTCGTGCAGGTGAGCGTGACTGTGGTCGTGGTCCAGGGCCAGTTCGTGGTCGTGCTCGTGGGTGTGGCTTTTGTCGCCGTGGGCGTACTGGTGATGTTGGTGAGGCCCGACGTCCTTGCTGTGGTCATGAGCTTTGGCGTGGTGCGTGTGCTCGTGGTCGTGGTCGTGAACGTGCGGCTTGGTGTGGTCGTGTTTTTCCCCCTCGGCGTGGCCGTGCTCGTGGCCCTGCTTGGCGTCCTTGGTGTGGTCGTGGGCGTGGTCGTGGGTGTGGGCGTCGGTGGGAGCGTGGGCGTGGTCGTGTTTGGGGTCGTGGTTGTGGGCATCTGTGTGGCTGTGGTCTGTCTCTCCTCCCAGCAAGTGCAGCTTCTTCTCTTTCTCAGCCGACTGGAAGACAGCGAACACGACACAGACACCGTGAACAACCACAACAAATCGACAAGACCACCGCTCAGCAATATTGGGAATGGTGCTGTACATTTTTCATCTGACTAAAAACTTGACTTTCCTTTGGGATTACAGTAATAAAATGAATTGAATCAAATGTTGGGAGATAACCTTACCTCAGGCTCAAAGATCTCACAATCCACAGTGACATGCTCGTTACCCATAGCGAACGAGTTGCAGCCCTTGCAGTGACCCTTGTGCTGAGGAGAGAGAAGCGATGGAAACACAGACGGAGAGAGAAGGAGACACAAAGACGGAAAGAGAGAGAGAGATAGAGAGAAGTCACTCTGCTGTCCATCAGGAGCTGCCAGGGACGTTTTCACGGCCGTCTCTGAGATGATAATTACCGCAAACTCGCACTCCATCAGAGGGCACTTGGTGGCCTGGGCTCTGTCTGTGCTGTTGGCGCAGGTGGTCTCCTGGATGGTGTACTCCACGTTGTAAAAGGTGGCCATGCCCATCTACCCCACAGACACGGACAGAGACACAGAGAGGTCAGTGGTCGGACAGGGTCCGTGGGGCAAAACATCCTTTGCTTTTTACATGACAAAGACGCTTGTATGTGAAGCGACTTTCACATCTATATACATGTAATAGTGTATGTGGAAGTGAGTCAGTCTTTGCTTGCGTGCGATGCGTTGTGTACTGCATCAAGTGGTGCTGTGCAGCGTGTCGAGTCATCGATCCTGTCCTCGTCCTCACCGACATGGATGCGCGGGTGACGTTGACCATAGCGAAGTAGTTGGCCTGGCCGCTCTCAGCGTTGAACTTGTCCATGGAGAGGGTGGCAGCCTTCAGGATGTTCTCATCGCTCTTGTCTGTGGCGGAGGGGCAGTCGGGGCAGATTGCTCCAATCTTGGTTGCAGAGGCTAGAGAAGAAAGAGAGAGAGTAGGAGAGAGAGAGAAAGAGAGAGAGAGAGTAGGAGAGAGAGAGAGAGAGAAAGAGAGAGAGAGAGTAGGAGAGAGAGAGAGAGAGAAAGAGAGAGAGAAATCAAATGTGGTGGGACTCAATTCACAATACACAGTTGTAAACTGATTCCAGTCTGCTTTGTGAACCCCCCCCCCCCACCACCCCCACCCCTGTTTCAGCTGTCAGAGAGGTATTTTTCTTACCTGGTCTCACCACACAGTTGTAGTTGTACAGACGTACCACTCTATGGATTTTGCTGATGTAGATAGTGGCCTTGCATTGACCGTACACCTACAGGAAAACACACTAGATCTGATAAACTGCAAACTGTAGATTGCCTTTGTGCAGTACATAATCCATAGAGATTTAAAATACAATATGTTATATTACATTTATTTGGATCTGGGTTTACAGATTAATTTAGGCTCGATTTCATGTTTTGGCCGTAGAAGTTGAAGGGTTTGTTTTCTCACTGGTCTGTCAGTAGTCTCCCTGGCAGCACAGCTTTTCCAATCCTTCTTGCTGAACACGTGACAGCTCGTCTCCAAGACGTCCAGGGTCAGGTAGAAGACCGTCCCCGTCTCACCCTACAGGAGAAGAGAACAGCCCCGCAGCAACAGCAATTAAAGACAGACTTCTTGTCACTGGCTTGCTCCCTTGCCAGCTCTGGTTGGTTAGCTTTGTTTCCCTCTATGGGCGTCAGGTATTGGGTGTGCATGAAAGTTTATGGGCTAGTAACACCATATATGTTATACTACTGCATGTGTAAAAAAAAAAGAAGAAATTGCTGTATTTTCCCACCCCAGATACATTTCTAGAACCGCAGCAACAGTTTCACTTGTTCTCAAATGCTTTTCAGTTGCAGTAGAGTTGCACAGAATGACAAACAATTGTTCCACACTTTTGGGCCGATGCTGTGTGCGTTCGCCAGCGTCTGAGCGTTCTGCGGCGTTTGTGACTCACGTGCTGCATCTGGTGGACGTTGCTGAGACGGTGCAGGCTGTACACGAAGCCCTCCTTGCGGTCCTCGTTGATCTTGGTGAGCGCCAGCCCAGCTGCGCCCAGCGCTGACGCGTCCTCGCACGAGCCGGGAGTCATGCCGGGATCCAGCGGTACGCTGTGGGCGCACAGGCCCGCCAGCAGCAAGAGAAAACACTGCTTCATGGTTGGAGGTCTGTCTGTCTGTCTGGTTCCCTGAGTCTGTCACAGCACACACACACACACACACAAGCTACTGGGAAAGGTGTGCAGAAGAGGAACCGAAAGGGTTTTATATGCTCTTGTCTACTCCCACTAGATGTTCTGCTCCTCCAACCACCCCCACCTTGAGCCCCTCCCTCTCTGGCTTCCACACTGCTGTTGAGGCAGCCCCCCCCCTCCCTGTTGTACCTCCCTCCCTCCAGGGTAGCTGGTGATAACCTTTTTCCCTCACCTCCAACATACCTCTGTGATTGCACCTAGTTAGGCAGCCTATCAGTCAATCAGCCCAGTATCAGCCCAGTGTGAACTTTTTAGTGGCACTGTATTTTCAGGGGTTGAGCATGTTAAGACGTAGTGTGTGCTAATGAGGCGAAACAGTTTAAGAAATCGTCAAAGTGATTACGTCTCAAGTCTCTGTGTTTGTCTTGGTCTGTCTTTCAAATCCTGAATTGTTGAATTAGAGTTAGCAAATGCTTCTCGGTTTGTGTTGACAGATTAGGCTTCTCCTGTTGAAACGAGGACCTGCAACAAAGGTACTTACATATTACTCACTCATTTACGGAGAAAATGTTTGTAATAGCCTGGCTTATTTCATTATTACAATATCTTGAGGAAGACTGTCAAGTCACAACAGTTTTTTGTTTTTTTTATTTTAAGAGGTCGGTTATTCTTTTTTGTGCGGGCTGCAACAAGAGCAAGGTGATTTATTGAGGTTAACTGAACTCGGGGTGAACCTGTACTCTCTGTTTACTGTCCTGAGGCAACTGACAGTCATTTTCACAGAAAAGCGATGGGTAAACGATGGGTAAACATGACTTGACTGGACTGAACCTGACTGCAGGGAAAAGGTTTTGCTTTCCGAGGGTTTACTGTAGATCCTTGCGTGTTTTGTCGAGTGTATAAAATATCGCATCAATATTCAGTATTGTAGCAATACTCTACTGTATGTTGCTGACATGTTCCCCTCCCCTTTCTTCTCTGCACATGCAGAATAGTCACATTCTGTACAGAAAAGCACCCAAAGACCATCAATATCAACACATAAACATATACAAAGAGACCAATGGAGTACGGATTCATGTTCTTTATTTTTGTGCCAGTGACATCGCCAGAACCTAAACATTTCACTGACACAACAGAAGGTCCACACATGAAAATGCCCCACACGCCAATGTTTCGCAACGTCGAAGACTGTTACATAACACATCGTCAAATAACTACTGTAGGTGGCAGCACTGTACATACCATTCTCTACTTGTTCAGGCCCCTAAGGGATGAGGACGGACTTCACCTTGTGAGGGCGGGGGGAGGATGTGGGGGAGGAGGTGGGGGTGGATGTGGGGGAAGGGGCAGATGGGATAAATGGAGGGGGGGATCTTCACAAAACCATGGCAGGGAGTGAAGGGGCGAGGAACAGGGCGCTGGTCCCCAGGGAGGGGATGTGGGGGGAGGGGACGGACGATTTCATGGCCTGCTGGGATTTCTTTGGGGGGAAGGATGACAAGATCATGGCTCCAACCGTGGGGAGGTTTGCTGGGTCGGATGGCCGGACCATGGCCCTCATGGTGTGGAGGTTTGCTGGGGCGGATGGCCGGACCATGGCCCTCATGGTGTGGAGGTTTGCTGGGGCGGATGGCCGGACCATGGCCCTCATGGTGTGGAGGTTTGCTGGGGCGGATGGCCGGACCATGGCCATCATGGTGTGGAGGTTTGCTGGGGCGGATGGCCGGACCATGGCCATCATGGTGTGGGAGTCTGGTTGGGCGGTGCCCCTCTCCATGGCCCTCATGCCATGGATGTTGGAGGGGATGGATGGCTGGACCATGGCCCATAGGGGGCCTGCACTTGTGAGGATCTGTTCCAGATGGTTGGGTGGAGTTCTACTAGAAGAACCAACGACAACGAGGTGAAAGGACAAGTGTCCATAAAGCCATGTCTCTGTGTGTGTGTGTGTGTGTGACTTTGCAGAAGAGGGGGTTACCTTTGCTTCGTAGATATCACAGTCCACTGTCACCTCCAGGTTCTTCCTCTGAGAGGACTTGCAGTAGCCATGACGCTATACAGAATCAACGAGGGGGAAGAGGGAAAAAGTGATGGTGATGTCATATCCGCAGGTTTAGGTAAAGAGGGTAGGGGAAGATGAGAGAAGAGCTCAAATGGACTTACAGCTTGGTCGGGGCACAACGACTTGCAGGCCTGTGGGTCTATTCTTGCTTTGGCAGGGCAGTCTGTCTCTACTATAGCAAATTCTGCATGCTCGCTCCTGTCCATTCCGAGAATCCACTTGGAGATGTAGAGACATAGATCATCTTGTAAACATTCTAAAAACATGTGCGTGAGGGTGTGTATCAGTGCATGTGAGAAAGGGGAGATCAAAAGAGATGGATGTCCAATATCAGCCAACCGACACGTCCTCCCCTACCCCACTCGTGAGGCGTCCCACTTCCAGCAGTTTGAAGGCGTAGGTGTGGTTCCCCTCTCGGTTGAACTTGGCCAGGGCAGCCTTGATGCTGGCCAGCCCATCAGGATGGTGTAGGGGCATCAGCATGGGACAGTCAGGGCACATTCTCACCAACGTCCTTCTATCCACTAACAGGACACACCACAACTCTGCAACTTGTACTGGAGGATCACCTGTCCTGCCCTCTGCTTCAATGTCTGAACTGGTAGTATGTGTTTGAACCAGGCGTGAGGTTATAGCAGCATTACAGAACTTCACATGGGGATTATACTGTCAGTCTTGAGGGAGAGGAGCGCTTACTGGGTTCAGTGTTGCAGACGTAGCTGACGGCAGTGGGGGTTTCCGGGGCAACGCTAATTGTCACGTTGCAGTCGGCCTTAACCTGCTGCGAGCAGAAGACACAGTGAGATAAGACAGGTGTTTAGATAGGCTCATGATATTAAGCTAAGGTTTCAGCGCCCCGCCTTTACTGTGTGAGTGTGTGTGTGTCGGAGAGGGCGAGTGTTTGTAAGAGTGTGTGAACTTGTGTGTGTGTATGACTCACTGTCTCAGACATCCTTCGGACCTCACACTCCTCAAAGGGTTTGGGGTTGACCACGTGACAAGTGGTCTCCTCAAGGTCCATACCCAGGTGCAGCATGCACCCAGGTCCCTCCTGTTCCTCAGTGCAAAAGAACGCAAAACACAGTCCATAACCACCCACACACACACACACACACACCCCACAGAGCTTGTTACTAACCTTCTCCATCCCGAAGCAACGGAACTTGCTAAGCTTGAACTTGTATCCATGGTGATGGTTTTTGTTTATATGTTGCATGGCCAGCCTCGCAGCCGGTTCACCATCGCTCTTCTCATCGCAGGTTACCCCCTCCTGCAATACATCACCCAGACCTCTCTCCCCCACTGTCACGGCAATCAACAGTATGACCAGTCCCTTCATGGCATAGTAGGAGACAGAGTGCTGCTTTTCTCATTTATACAAACAGTTTTTGTGAATGTACTGCCAATGTCAACTCCGTAGAGCAAACACACACATTCACAAACAGACAAGTCGCTCCAGCTCAGTGTGTGTTCCGAGAAACTAATTAGCCTTTTAACCCTCCTGTTATCCTAAAATTTACTAACATCTTTCGTCCTTGTGGTCAATTTGACCCCAGCTACTTTAACCCCCAGAATCAGAATACATTACACATACATTACAATAGACCAATTATTACCCTACGTCACACAACTGTCAAGCAGGCTCAACTGCGCATGTCAGTTGCAAAAGACGAACTTCTCCCCGGTCTATTACACTTGGAGTGTCAATCAGGTCATCATATATCTCTGGCCACTGGATTGCAGGGCTTGATATTAACTTTTTGAGGCTCTTGGCCTTTGGACAAATACATTTACGTTTCACTTGTCTATGCACAAAAGTCACTTGACCCCGATACCCTTAAATAGCCTGACCCTGACCAAGTGATCGGGCACAACTAGCCTTGCTGACGGAGGTCGCTTTCTCAGGCAAATTACGAATGAAACAGGCTCGGTTAAATAAATCTGCAATGCTGGCTATCTTCATCAGGCTCGTATCTACATTAGGCAGTCCTCCCTGACGTTTCTGGTGTAGTATGGAGTGAAATACAACATTGTGCACACTGCCAGTGACTGAGCGAGTCTGCCTGAGGCTAACGTCAAAACAGTGTAACGGGGACGCAGTGTCACTCAGATTGCCAGTTTAAACAAATCAGAAAAATAATCGGACCAGCTGGCTTAAAGCAGAATTCCCATATCTCTTGAAAGCTGCCCTGCTCGACTTTTCAGATGTAGAATTGACTGTAAAATTATGAACTTTGTGACATGACGTGAAGACATGGTTGCCGCTCCACTATGCGTTCTGTACTGGGCGACATTCTCACTAAAATTTCAAGAATTTCGTGACCTGAATCAAAATTCTGATGCGACAGATCAATGGGTAATCGCTTTCTCTCTTAAAGGCTGCCCTCCTCAACTTTTTTGGTCTTTTTAAATCTAACTATTTGTATTATCCGTGTGGTCCTTTTGCCATTTCAAATGCTATCCTTTCCCGGTTTTCTGCAGCCACATTGCGCGCGCATCCCGAATGTTTACAAACAAATAATTTGTCTATTGATGGAGTTGTTTGGACTTGGTTGACAGTGTGTCTGGTGGCTCCTGAACCCACTGTGATGACATTAGGAGCACTAAGTCTACCCTATCATTCAAGTGGGGAGGGGAACCATAATAACTTTACATTTTTGGAAGGTATGTATATGCGGGTGGTTGAGCCATAACAGGACGGTTGATACTAAGAGTAGTATTCTCATCAGAGGATGCCTCATAATCAGGGTCCTCAACATTATTCTCTATTCTCCTCTATGTCTGCTCTGTCACTTTCCCTGTCAAAGACCCGTGACAAAACATAATTGACAGCAGACTTTGCTTTCAGCTCATTTTCAATTGAGAGAGCACACATAGAATAAAGATGAAGTTTATAAGGCTGCTCTGGAAGCTTGTATTTGTTTGTTCCTCCCCTATGTTGGGTGAATTATGTTTTCCCACCCTCCGATGTAATGGAAATTATCAGTGGTTCTCACAATACTATAGAGTACTAATGTGTTAGTTTAGGACCCTACAGCAGAGGGACATTTTGTAAACATTATAAAAGTACTTGTTATTGTGACCCCTATATCATTTAAAACAAATGTGTGTAAATTTAGATATTTCTTGTATGTTTCATACAGCTAGAACTGCCTGGGGTCAAAATGACCCCAAAGAACACCGATGTTCCAAAATGGGTAGAGGACATTTAAAAACATAATCATGTTAAGTTTATGTTTACCTTGTTGTCCACATTAAATTAGGAAAAGTCATTGAATAAGAAACAAAAATAATGATGTTAAACATGTATTCTGTGGTGTCAAACGTTGAATGGGGTCAAATTGACCCCAAGGATAACAGGAGGGTAAAAAAAATAAAAAAACGTATTGTCAAATCACTTACGATGTAATATCAAAAGTTTCTTTGTTTTACTGTCACATTGTTTAAGACTTAACCTTTAAGGGGTAGGATCCGACAGGTGAATAAATAATTAACAACAGAGATAGTGTCAATGGTCCACAAGGGCGGATAAAATCAATCTGAGGCACTGGATTACTTGTTGACCACAGTGATAAGATCTTCTGTAGAAATCGCTCTGCTGATTCAGGACATTTGTTTGTTCAGTCCAACAGACCAGCTAGTGCTAATATTGAACTGTTTGGTCTCCTAGGTGTGTGTGTGGATGTGTGGCCATAGTGTCACCGACTGATTAAATCAGTTCCCAGAATCAGAGGGCATCCACACAGTAACAATTCGAGGATTACAAAATGTGCCCCCATACCTCCAGCCCACTCACTGGCTTTGTCCTGTGTGTCAGTGTCTTTTCTGCAAATGAAGTGTGTGGCAATCTCTTCTGGGCCGCTGACCCCAGCCAAGACCGCAGCCACATGCAGCTAGTGTGACACCATGCAGCTGACCTAGCCAAGCTTGTTACGGTAGTTGCAGGAATGAGGAGGCAAGTGCAGATTTGATGGTCCGTTTTAATAACCTTCCAAGAGTTCACACGGACCGAGGCACATGATCCGGATCACAAATTAAATCTCTGACACGACAGGACAGTGTAACGCATAATAACCGACAACCAAGTAGAACAAAAACCCAGGTTATATACTCTACAAATGATAATCAAAAACAGGTGAGCAAAGGGTAACACAGGTGTGCGCAATGATGCCCAACGCACTGACAGCGCCGCCCTAGTACTCTGGCGAATCCGAGCGTCGACGGGGAGCCGCTGGTCCAGACGTAACAAAGCTACCTAGCTAGCTGCGATAGGAAACTACCAGCTGACAAAATGAAACTCTGATTCACGGTAGAGATCTGTCTGTTGACCTTGTCTGCCTGCTACCGTCTCCCTCACTTACTCACATAAAGCGATAACCTCGTTCCCCTCCGACCCACATACCTCTATAATTGTAGTTAAGCCTGTCTGACTAATATACAGCCTGTATAATTGTAGTTGAGCAGACTGCCGGTCAACCTGCAGGCCAGTGGCATCAGGCCAGTTTCTAAGCTCTTGTAGCACTGTGTTCTGAGACAGTAGTCTCAGTTAGTATGAAGGGTTGACAAGGCCTTTGTGGAAAAGGACCGGCCAAATAATGATCTCATCGAATCTGTATTGATTTGGGGTCTGTTTGTGTGTGTGAAACTGCACTGCCTACACCATGTCTGTCTCACATTAGACCAAACAAAACAAAAATTTTCTATATTAACTTTAATTAACATTCTGAACCAGAAGACAGAGGATGCCAGAAAAATTTCAAGGAAGTCAAGAAGATGCTAAAAAACACACATAGGCTGAGACACGCAACAACTTTTATCACACAACAACTAGAACTCATGCCATTTATTGAAGCGCTCTTTACATCAGGCCAGTATATTTGCTCCCTAAAGTAAGTAGCCCTTCATCGGGAATCAAGCCAACATCAAAATAGACATGATATGGATTTATCAAACAAAATACGCAGCCGGCTTCCTGACTAGTTAACCAACCTTAACTACACCCTCAGGGGGGGGGGGGGGGGGGGCAGTTAGACTGTGGTGTAACGGGAGGGGCCGGGGCAGGAGCGGAAGGGGGAGGGGCCAGCTGGGAACAGGGATAAGAACACCGGGGTGTGGGGTGGTTTGGACGTCACAAGAGCCTGGCGTCTCCTACGCCGGGGCTGGTAGCGGAAGTTGGAGGGTCGATAAACCACAGCGCCACCTAGCTCCTCGGAGGAGTCTGGCGTCACAGACTCTGAGGATTCGGAGGATTCGGAAGATTCGGAGGATTCGGAGGAGGTCAAGGGAGGGCTGGGGTTAACGGGGTCAGGGTTGGCCACGAGCGAGGGCTTTAAACGGGCGGGTGTCTCTGGGGCAGGGGGCGCCGGGTTGGGGTCAAAGGGGACATGGGGGACTGGGGTGGGGAGAAAAGGGATGGTAGGGGCGGCTGGTTTGGGTTTAGATGGGTAGGGCCGCTGTGCCGGTGGGACGGGGATGACACTGTGAACCTGTGGTTGGATGGGTGTTGCAACATCACCCACCTGACAGAGACACACACACACACAAAGACTTCATATGAAAAATTGGGTTCGTATTCCAGATGTTTTATCAGCGCTGGATTTGACTCGCTGAAATGTCATTCTTGTAAATCAACAATCGGACAAAGGAGGACTTCACCTGTGCTTTGAATGTTTCACAGGAAGTCTGGACGTCAGCTTGACCCTCCAGATGTCCGTGCACTGAGCCCGTACAGAACCCTGTCGGCTGGAGAAAGAGGGTGGAGAAAGAGGGGGGTCTGTTGTCTGTGTGTGTCTGCATGTGCGCGCATATTTACATTTAGCCATTTAGCAGACGCTCTTATCCAGAACGACTTACAGTTAGTACAGGGACATTCCCCCAAGGCAAGTAGGGTGAAGTGCCTTTCCCAAGGACACAATGTCATTTGGCACGGCCGGGAATCAAACTGGCGACCTTCAGATTATTAGCCCAATTGCCTAACCGCTCAGCCACCTGACTCCCTTCTCCCCCATATATCTAAACAAGATGTGTTTCTGTTTGTTACTCTGCATGATCGAGCATCTGCCCTACTCACACACTCTCAATGCAACAAGCACAGCCAGTCTGTATGTGCTGGGTTCACGGACAGTTCCTGTGTTGTGTAAATGATGTAGCATGTATCATGTTGTCACACAGCATACAGTATGATGTATCCTTTCTTACCTCGTAGTCCGGGGAGGTTGGCACACACGTGTCCCCTCCCAAGTGCATGTGCCCCTCAGGGCACGCCACCACCGTATATTCCACAAAGGTAGCTGGCACAGGTGCATTCTGGGACGGATTGGAACAGGACTTTTATTCTGACAGGCTACCAAAGCAATTGAGACCATATGGATGTCATTCCTTTTAGATTAATTGATATGCCGAATGTATGGGATATACAGTTTAGATTATGAAGTGTTATCCATGCAGAGGGTGTTACCTAGGTGTGGGTTAAGCAGTGGGGGTTATGCATCGTTATGCCTGAAGACGGTATACAGGCCCACCTTTGCGGCAGCACGGGTCACACTGAGCAGAGCGAGCGGGGAGGGGAGGGTGCTCTGGGCGTTGTGTCTGGCCAGCGTCATCTTGGCAGCTGCCTGGGCCTGGGGGCTGTCCACGGGCAGCAGCAGGGGACAGTCTGGGCACGTCTGGAGAAGCTTCTCTGGAGGGTCTGGAGGGGAGAGGAGATGGGGAGGGAGGGGGAGGGGAGGGGAGGGGAGGGGAGGGGAGGGGAGGGGAGGGGGAGGGGGAGGGGAGGGGAGGGGAGGGGAGGGGAGGGGAGGGGAGGGGAGGGGAGGGGAGGGGAGGGGAGGGGAGGGGAGGGGAGGGGAGGGGAGGGGAGGGGAAGGGGAAGGGAAGGGGAGGGTAGGGGGAGGGGGAGGTGGAGGTGGAGGTGGAGGGGAGGGGAGGGGAGGGGAGGGGAGGGGAGGGGAGGGGAGGGGAGGGGAGGGGAGGGGAGGGGAGGGGAGGGGAGGGGGAAGGGGAGGGTAGGGGGAGGGGGAGGTGGAGGTGGAGGTGGAGGGGAGGGGAGGGGAGGGGAGGGGAGGGGAGGGGAGGGGAGGGGAGGGGAGGGGAGGGGAGGGGAGGGGAGGGGAGGGGAGGGGAAGGGGAAGGGGAGGGGAGGGGAGGGGGAGGGGGAGGGGGAGGGGGAGGGGGAGGGGGAGGGGGAGGGGGAGGGGGAGGTGGAGGTGGAGGGGAGGGGAGGGGAGGGGAGGTGGAGGTGGAGGTGGAGGTGGAGGTGGAGGTGGAGGTGGAGGTGGAGGGGGAGGGGGAGGGGGAGGGGGAGGGAGGACATTAGCAGCAAAGGCATTTGTGAAGAATGTCTATGGGGACAGTGTGTGGATGTGCAGTAGGTCTACCTGGAACCAGAGTACAGTCGTAGCTGTAGAGATAGGAGAAGCCCTCTGGCGTGTGGAGAACCGTGGTGTTGCAGTTCCCAGAGATTCGCTGTAAATGAGCGCGGAGAGACATCAAAATAAGGTTTTGGGCTGTAAAGTAAGAGGACACCAAGTCCAATTGCAACATTGTACACAGCTGTATGCCTAAGTGAGATCAACGCCATGACTTTCCAAACATGTGTTGTCCTATACTGAACTTTCTGTTGCCAGGCAAAGTATAGGGTGAGGTCATTCTCCATGAACTGCCTGGACAGCTATTGGGTCCCACCTCTCCACAGCAGCTCTGCTTTTTGTTACCAACACTCCCAATGCGTGTGCGTGTGCGTGTCTGTGTGTGTGTGTTTGTGTCTGTGTGTGTGTGTGTGTTTGTGTCTGTGTGTGTGTGTGTTTGTGTCTGTGCGTGTGCGTGTTTGTGTCTGTGTGTGTGTGTTTGTAAGAATGGAAGTGATGACCTACTGTTTCCATGAAGGGCCTAACAGTGCAGTGTTTCCAAGGTTTGGGATTCCTAATGTAACACCTGGTCTCCAACACGTCTAAATCCAAGTAGTAGACATTCCCAGCTGGGCCCTTAAAGACACACACACACACGCACACGTGAGAAACACTGAACTGAAGAAAAATTGTGATTTGAGTCGAACCAGCTTCTTTGGCATAGATGTGTGTGTGTGTTTTTGTGTGCGTGCGTTTATTTTGGTGCACGTGACATTGGGTGGGGTACATTTACTGAAATCAACGAAGCTGTGAAAAGAATAGCTCCATGATAGTACAGAGGACAGGCCAACAAGACCACCCCTGTGCTGTTGATGAGAATTCCTCCTAAGCATCCTGCTGGATCTGGCAACAGCTACATCAGCATTAAACACAAATACACCCACTCTCTGGAACAACATGTTGAACACAGCCATTCCGAGAGACTTTTAGACACGCGATGGACAAACATCATCGTTTCGGGCCGAAGGCCAAAAAATGTCGTTAGAAACCAAGTAATACGTATATGCAGTCTATTAGTAATACGTATGCAGTACAAGGTGTAGGCCTATTTTTTTGTCTCCGGTGAGATTTAAAGGCCATGTAAAGCATTTTGACAAACTGCCCACATGCTCTGTTCCAGTGCAAACAGTTTGGCAATGACAGCGAAATGAACTTGCCTGAGCATGCAGATGGACGTTGGAGATCCTGTTAAGAGCAAATTTATAACCCGTTGTTCTGTCTTCGTTTATGTAAGTAATCGCAAGTCGAGACAGTTTCTCCACGCTCTTGTCGTTACAAGCTATGGGTGCGAGTTCAAACACCTGGGCACAGTTGCTCCACGGCTGAGTACAGAATAAAGCGCCTATAATCCAGGCAATTTTCCCCATTTCCATTATTTTGTAGTACCGAGTGCGGTGTTGAACTACGGCTTTTTGCGCTGTGCCAGTGAAGCATTTGTTTGCGTTTATCCCTGGCAGTGACTTTTGGAATCAAAAGAAAAACAGGGATGTTGAAATAATGCCAAGGACAAAATGTTTTTTTTTTTTTTCTTATACACATAATGATTTCTTAGCATAATTGCAAACTTTGGCTTACACGAGCACAACCAAAGCCTTCACAACAGTTTCCAAGTGGTACTTTGCATTCAAGGTCTATAGCCTATCCGATGAGCGTATTTCCGTCATTAGTAGAGCCAGGACCAATTTCACACAAATCAAACGATTAAAATCCACTCTTCTGAAAGCTGGGTTGCTGCGGTTTGGCCTAACGTGTTCATAAATCTTTAGAACTGCCTTTACTTCCTCCTTTCACCACATGATGGCAATGTAGACCAATCTTTATTAATTTGAAACCTCAAAACTAGAATTCAATTGTCTACTTGAACCAACAATTAAGGATGGGTCTGGAGTTCATAAAAATCTCCACTTGGCTAGCTGGTATTGATTTATTGATTATGATGAGAATGAGGGTTAGAATGATAAGTATGATAATAATAAGGATTAATGACGAATAGATTGACGTTGACCACACAGAAGTTTGTGGGTTAGGTCCTTCAATGTCAGTTTGGAATTAAACTGGAAGTATGAATAAATGATAGCGAGTTTGAATAGATGATAGGTGCTTATAGGTTCCATTGCTCTGGTAGTGTTCCCCCCGGAACGATTGTGGAACTGTGGAACCTGCATCACTTTGGAAGAAGGCTTAGGTTTCTTGATTTGTAACCACGGTGAATCTCAGGTTTGGCCTCTGAGATGGGACATCACAGGCTTCTTTTTGACATAGGTTCATTCACTCAGGAATTTGGCAGTTTGGGAAAGCCAAAAATCTTCTCTCTGCGGCTTTGAGTTTCTCTCTCACAATTTATTGCTTCATTCTTGTTAATACAAGAGAGCAGTGATAAATCAAATTCCTTGAAATTTGGAGAGGCTTTCTGTCAGAACGCTGGCCAGCCTTAAGTGTCAGATCCTCAGTGGCCAGAATGAGGTTTTACGACCAAACGCAGAGACAGGCCTTTCAAGATATGACATCTGCATTGTGTTTTCGGAGAACGACTTTAGGAACAAAGAAGCTAAAAGTGATGTATCAGCCGCATATTTGATGTGAGTAGCTTAAGCTAAACTGGGGTCTTGTTATGAATAGCGAGGGACTCGGGACAACCACATCTGAAGGTGGTCATTCTTGTTACCAGAACCACATTTGTCTGAGTCTACGGCCTGCCAGACAAATCCGTCTGTCAGAAACACGTCCCTTTTACGGAGTTAAAAAATTCCAAACGCTAATAATATTCCAAAACTTTGTTCCTTTTGACTGAGGTATGGAGCTGAAATCCTACTTGTTAACTTGTCACTTCAGTCGTGCCAGAGCTGTCTGCCTGAGTTTTTAGTGCGCTGCATGGATGCCGTCAAAATCTCCACATTTGGTTTTAATCAAAGAACACAATCGGGTGGACAGTAAGTGTTTCTGATATGCTTGTCTGTGTGCTTGTGGTGGGGAGGGCTTTTTTTCCGTTTTACTAATGGTTTATACAGAAACCTGAGCTGGGTGTTTCAAGAAAATATGAAAATTCTCTGTCTGCTCTACTCTGGGTCACACATCATGTTCATTCTGTGCATTCATAGTGTGTTTGTGTGTTTGTGTGTGGGTGTGTGTGTGTGTCTGCACCTAGCACAGAGAGCTATTTATCATATGAAAAGGGGAAATGGTCAGTAATGGTGACAAGACCTATAACCCTTAAACAAACCTCTAGATATCATGTTCGCCATGCAACCATTGGTTCAAGTGAAGCATTGAAAGGCATCAGTGTTTTTGGTTAACATGAAGCACTGCAGTATATTTGGAAAAAACTAATAAGAGGAAATGCTGTGAGGACCCCTTGGGCATTCGTTGTTGAACAACTCACAGTTTGATATTTTGCCTTGAGAATCTGTGTTGTTTAAATGACCTTCACCTCAAACGGGATCAGAATATACACTGAAGCAGAGATGTTTTCAGCAGCCTCGCGTTCAGCATGTGTTCTTCTCTTGTTTAACGCTTTTCCTCTCTCTTTCTCTGCCTGTTCTTCCCTTACCTCTCATTCTCTGTCATTCTAACCCCTTCATCTTTTCTCTTCTCTTGCACAGTCCCGTCCTCCTCCTCCTTCTATCTTTCTTCTCTTCTCTCTCCAGAAGGGGGAACAACTTAGGTCACATTATCACTATTGCATCCTTGTTTGTGCAACTGAACAACGCTTCATTTATATGATTTAGGAATTTGACAGCTGATTACTCATGCTTTCCGCAGATCACTCTGAACACGTCCGTTATGTGAAATCATCGGTTAAATCGGTTCAAAAGCCGTCCTTCCTTTGAAAGACATGTCTGAAGTTATTTTTTAATACATTCAGCCTCTCTGTTCACGTTTATCCTGCACATTCCCTTAACCAAGAAGATTCTGACATTTACCCCAGCACAATTACGATTTGAACTTTTACAATGATAAATCGAATTTGCCGGTACTTCGCTGTAATTCTAGAATGGACATTTTGTTTCTGGCAGTTTCTGACCCCCTATTAGACCGCTTTGGCGTCTGTTTCAGATCAGTTGATAGTATGGAGGTCGTGGTTGTGATTAAAATCCACATGGAACAACTTCAACGTAACATATGCCAATTGTTAATGCAACCCCACACAAACAAGTTATTGCTGGTCTACGTTCCGATAACAACGGTATAAACGCCATAGAGCAGTTAAGATGCTATTGCTGTAAGTGGAATGCAGTAGCATCAGGTACATTTCTTCCCAATTTTCATTATAAAAGACAACGTGGTTGCTTTGGAATAAAAAGTAACTGCTATTAGAGCAATTAATAACTTGCTGCTTAGGGGGATTGCGTATTCATTCCCATGAAGTCATTCCCATCATAAAAGTGAAAAAAATATCCAGGTTATTGCTTCATGGTAAATTGCAAATGGAAATGATAAAATGCAATTGCATTGTGCTTTTAATGGCATTCCTGGCGTTCAACTCCAATTGCACAATTAGAGTGACTTGTTTGGCACACAAAAAAAATGCATGTTCTTCTTGACTGGGCTCTGGCAAGTGATGAGGAACCACACGTGCAACATGGGGGGAGTGTCCGAGCGGGAATTTGTCCCTCTCTCCAGTGTCAGTCTCCAAACGTCAGTCTTTCAGTCAGACAGACAGAGACACGAGACAGATTGAAAGATTGCAACGAACAAACTCTTCATCTTAAAAACTAGAACCCAAAAGTATATTCACCTACTCGCAAACATAATGTCTCTTTGGCGGGTTTGTCTAGTGCTGATGGGCTGTGTGATAGCGCAGACCTCCGCGCGCAGGACGGATGCTGAGCACGGGGAGGTTTTGGAGAAAATCAACAGCGCAAGATGCACTTCACGCTGCCTGACGCTTCACGTCACTCAGTTAACGGCTTCTTTTAAACATCTTCAGGTAAAAATGTTTTCCTTGAAAATAAATCCTTCTCTTACAAGTCAGTATGTTACTGTAAATATTCCGAGACTATGCGTAACAATTTAATTAGATATATTTAAAGTTGGGAAAGTGCTGTAGGCTGGTACATGATGGAAGTGAAACGTCAGAGACCAAATTTACATTAAAGTTTATGCTCAATATAAATTACCTATCCGTTTTATAACTACGGAATGTGAACTAGCCTTCACATTTGTTAAAAGACACTTTGGGGAGGCTAGAGAGCTTTGAAAGCCATATTATCCTTAACGTCTTCAGCATGTGCGTTCTGTTTGGTGGGTGGGAAAGTCATTAAGCATGAAGCAGAAGCAGTTCAGACTGAACGGGGCTGCGAGTCGTTGAAGTGGTGGGGGGGCTTGGGTTAAGGCTGTGGCTGGGGGTTTTGGGGTCCCGACGCAGGCAGAGATGTAGATCGTCGGCCACCTGGGTGTCGATATAATGAGGGTGGCCTCTGGTTGACTGGGGCTGGGGGGCGGAGGGGGGGGACTGAGTCCCCCGCTCAGAGCTTCGAGGTGTCGGAGTGGCGTTGGTTCACAGCTTCGTGGACGGTGGGGCTGGATGAGTGCGAATGAGCACATTTGGTTTTCACTAAATTGCACGTGGTACAGGATCAACGTGATTTACAGATGCATGTTGTTGTCATCCCCTGGCTTTGTAATCCTGTATTTTGATCGCCTGTGGTGCAGGTGGTGATCATTGTAACAGTCAACTATTCAACATGATTTTTCGTTCCATCCATTCATGTCAAGGGATGTCATTCTGATAGATCAGTTCAGGCAGGCAGACAGACAGACTGACATGCAGATAGACAGACAGACAGACTGACATGCAGACAGACATGCAGACAGACATGCAGACAGACAGACAGACAGACAGACAGGCAGGCAGGCAGGCAGGCAGGCAGGCAGGCAGACAGAAAGACAGATAGACACACAGACAGATAGACACACAGACAGACAGACAGGCCATCTGTACATCTTTCAGTCCCTCAGGGACTGTGAGCTGATACGGGTCAAAGTGCTGATGTGATGTCATCACCAGGGGACGTGTGGCTGTGCTGGTGTCCTCACTTGCCCCCCAGAGCTAGGATATATCTACCAGGCAGCCTCCGGTCCTCCTGCGCTCAGGTCTCCTAGGGTTACCCTGGGTCCCACAGACAAAGACCTGTTTGATACACCAGAGCAATATCATGTATATCGCCACACACATCTCCCAGAGCAAAGAGAAACCAAAAATGTGCTCCCCTGCCCCTCACCTACCCACGACCATGCCAGCAGTGTCGGTGTTTCAGAGACAGAGGATAGGATGGTGCTAAGCTGGATATCATGTTGATAGATGCACCAGGTCCTCTGGTATTGGGATAGGATCCCTTCAGATCAGTGATAGAGGGTGTTTGGGATTTAGGGAGAGATTTCTGGACTGTGTGTGAGTGAGTGTGTGTGTGTGTGTCTAGTCCAGGGTTTGGTTTCAGCCAGGACAGTACCCCCAGTCTTAAGAGGGAGCGAGAAAAGTCAGAGGGCACAGTGGGGCTGCGATATGAGCTATGTGGTGTGCTCATGTGTGTGTTTGTGTGTGTGTGTGAGTGTGTGTGTGAGAGAGAGAGAGAGAGACAGAGAGAGAGAAAGTTAGGCTAAATTATGTCTGCCTTTAAAAGAGGGGATCTTTTAAAAAATTGTGCCAAGTTTCATTACATTCTGCAGATCTTTGAATCATTCTGTAGGTTGTAGGCTGTCTGGATGTGGTGCACAGTGTAGTAGTAGTGTAGTAGATTCATGCACTCTGATCAACCCCCCCCCCCCCCCCCTATCCTCCAGCACTCCTAGAAGAATGTAGTCATGCATGCAAACCCAGGATATTAAAAAGCAATATTCCTTCAAATGTCAAGCAACTGGAACCTTAGTGGCAGCTGCAGAGCAGGAAAGCTTGTGAAACATTGTTTCGGTTCTGCCTGATGTATGCATTGGGAAACAAAGGCCTTACAGAAAGGGGTTTTGTAGTGAAGCACAGCTCGTCGATACAGTAGGAAATGAGATAGGCGGTGTGCGTTAATCAAATGTAAACTGGCCTGAGACCAGGACTCTGGTCTGGGTCCGAATCACACACCTGGCAGGAAGAGAGCTGAGGATGGGATTGCTCCTCATGCATTCCTGTTGCGAGAGCAGACAGTTCATCTACCTTATGGACTGTTTGGCTCTGTCATTAAGACGGTAAAGTTAGAGACAGGCGGGGTGAAGGAGAGAGGGAGACAGGCAGAGTGAAGGTGAGAGGGAGACAGGCGGGGTGAAGGAGAGAGGGAGACAGGCGGGGTGAAGGAGAGAGGGAGACAGGCGGGGTGAAGGAGAGAGGGAAACAGGCGGGGTGAAGGAGAGAGGGAGACAGGCGGGGTGAAGGAGAGAGGGAGGCAGGCGGGGTGAAGGAGAGAGGGAGACAGGCGGGGTGAAGGAGAGAGGGAGACAGGCGGGGTGAAGGAGAGAGGGAGACAGGCAGAGTGAAGGAGAGAGGGAGACAGGCAGAGTGAAGGAGAGAAGGAGACAGGCAGAGTGAAGGTGAGAGGGAGACAGGCGGGGTGAAGGAGAGAGGGAGACAGGCAGAGTGAAGGTGAGAGGGAGACAGGCGAGGTGAAGGAGAGAGGGAGACAGGCGGGGTGAAGGAGAGAGGGAGACAGGCGGGGTGAAGGAGAGAAGGAGACAGGCGGGGTGAAGGAGAGAGGGAGACAGGCGGGGTGAAGGAGAGAGGGAGACAGGCGGGGTGAAGGAGAGAGGGAGACAGGCGGGGTGAAGGAGAGAGGGAGACAGGCAGAGTGAAGGTGAGAGGGAGACAGGCGGGGTGAAGGAGAGTGGGAGACAGGCGGGGTGAAGGAGAGAGGGAGACAGGCGGGGTGAAGGAGAGAGGGAGACAGGCGGGGTGAAGGAGAGGTGGAAAATAGACAGAAAGACCCTCCATGCCCACTCACACGCTTGAGCTGTAAAACAAGATGTTGTCAGGATGAGGAGGAACCGCTAATGACAGCTTACACCCGGGTTGCTCATCGCACCACAGCCCGCATGTGTCACCATCTCACTGGGTACGGGAAAGTCTCAGGAAGCGCACACACAAACCCCAACTGCTTTTTTTAGGACTATGATGTGATGCTGCGTGATTCCAAAAGATTGTAGATTGAAGACAGAATTATAGAAACTGGGCATTGCTTTCTCTCTCTCTCTCTCTCTCTCTCTCTCTCTCTCTCTCTCTCTCTCTCTCTCTCTCTCTCTCTCTCTCTCTCTCTCTCTCTCTCTCTCTCTCTCTCTCTCTCTCTCTAAAAATACAATTAGTCAATATAGCATATAGCAATCCAAAGTACCAGACACCTTCACTTTTTTATGTCCTCAAACCACCTCCTCCACCCCACCAACATCTCCAGTAACAATTTCACGGGGCATTTTTGGTGTCAGACACCGTTAAGGGAAGGGGGGGGTCCATCTGTGGGAAGCTTGTGTACAGGGGGGGGGGGTGTCTCTGCGTAGAACACTCAGACGTTGTGGCTAAAACATCTGCACATGTGTTGGGGCGATGGGCTCTACACTCCAACCATGAACCCCCTCCTAACTTCGAGCTAATCAACATTTTTCTGCCTTGAATCAATCTGCAAGACCCCAAACCCCATCCTCCACCCCCAACCGTGACCCTGTCGGGATGGGGCAAGGGGAGAGGAGAGGGATGGAGGGCGGGAGGAGAGGGCTTCCTCTGGGTACTGTGGGGCCTCAGAGACAGACCAGAGAGCTTCCCCAGGGGGCAGGGACAGCAGAACTCTGTTCCCATGTCTGCCACAACACTGGACCAATAAGAGAAACACAGGAAATGTGCACTTGAGATACATAGACAGAGTGAGAGAGAGAGAGAGAGAGAGAGAGAGAGAGAGAGAGAGAGAGAGAGAGATAGAGAGAGAGAGAGAGAGGGAGAGGGAGAGGGAGAGGGAGAGGGTGAAAGACAGAGCGTGAGGGAGAAAAAAAAAAGAGAGAGGAAGAAAAGGAAAGAGAGAGAGAGAGGAAGAAAAAGAAAGACAGGGAGAGAGAGAGAGAGAGAGAGAGAGAGAGAGAGAGAGAGAGAGAGAGAGAGAGAGAGAGAGAGAGAGAGAGAGAGAGGGAAGGGGGGTGTAGTAGAGAGAGAAGGCAACAGAAAATTAATTGCGCCAGTTCTGGGATGTTTGAAGTCAAGGTTGCTGTCTTCCTGTTTGCTGTCAACAAACCAGTTCTGGGCTGGATCCTGGAGGGAGCTGCAGTAGCAACAACAACAACATCAACAGAACAACATGAGCAATAATACCCCATCCATCAGAGAGCCTCGATCCCCCCTGTTCCTTTAAACTGCACATCGCTGTCCTTCAGGTCCTGTGGCTCAAGTCAAGCCAAGTCTATTATCCCACTAGGGGAAATGTGGTTGCAACCACCAGGTATTACAATCAAATGCAGGCAGGTATCTGTCCCCGACCTCTTCCACTGAGCAACCCTCCTCCTCCGCAGTGCACTCCTCTGCTGCCTGCCTGCGAGAGACAGACACCTAGAAGAGGGTGGGTGCGACCGAGAGAGAAAAGATAGAGAGACAGTGAGGGAGAGAGAGGCTGGGGGGCAGGGGGGGGGTTGCAGGGGCAGGAAGTGGTGCGTGAAGTAGCGCGAGAGGTGAGAGACGTCGAGAGAAATAGAGAGAAAAAGAGGAGCGAGGAGAGAAATAGCAGAGAGATGGAACACACAAGAGATTAGCCCGTCAGACTTCGTCCCCTGCCAGCCTCTCTCCTTCTTCACTCTGAATACACTGCCTGTGCTTTCTTTTGCAGTGTGTGTGTGTGTGTGTGTGCTCAGATCAGCCAGTCTGGAGGTCTGGTGTTAACCCCATGGCATTCCTATACAGACCCGTAAGCCCTCACACCATGAAAGCCTGACCCCATAAATACAATGGCCTTTCTCCTTTCTAGTCTTCTCAAAGAGGACTGTGTGTGTGTGTGTGTGTGTGTGTGTAGGATAAGATGAGCTTGTTTTGGGTTAAATACTGCTCACTTAAAGAGGAGTGCCCGGGCCTCGTTAGAGTGGCTTATCTCCCACACACCCTCCTCGCTAGCTCAGGGTTTTTTTTTCCGTTAATTGGTGTTTGTCATGTTTGGGGGCAACCACAGCTCCCATTGGCCCACGCCATCTCTGATGACATCACCACTGCTCTGTTCTCTCTGTGACACACAGACCAGGAAAGGCTGAATATTGTATCTTCTCACCATAATGTTGGTTTGTCTGTCGCTGGTTATTTCATCTTTCGCTATAGGTCTTCCTTGGAAAAACAATTTTGTTCCTATTTTCGGTGGATTCCCTTCTTGGGATTTTTCTGAAGTGTAAGCCACAGAATGATTGAACAGACTTCCGAACATAGAGTGTGCTTAAAGTATTTTTATTTGGGAAACAAAGATGCAGTAGGCGACGTAGACATGCTTGTCTGTCTGTCTGTCTGCCTGTCTGTCTTCAGCAGACCATATTTTGGAGCATGTGGTGGAGTGATGACGTAAAATTGTGTTGCCACGGTTCTTCATTTATACTGGTGGTCTTTCCTCACCTCAAACTCTTCCACATACACACGCACGCACACGCACGCACACACACACACACCCACAGCCTAACTCTTTCACTTGTGACATTTGGGACCAAAGGAAAATGTGTGTTATAGAAAGGTCAGAACACGTGTGCGTGCGTGTGAGTGTGTGTGTGTGGTCATGCTCTGGTAATGGTGATATTTACACAGTTGCATTTTTATTGCTCTTGTATATTTTGCCAGTCTGTTTACATGTTGATGAGTGGAGAATTGTGTATGTGTGTGTGTCTGCTGGTGTTTTTCAATCCCGTCTCTCTCCTTTTTCTGCAGAGTGATGATGTTCTGGTCTGGTGTGAGAACCACAGACGCTGTGCACAGGTAAGCACTGTTCACCTGTGTGTGTGTGTGTGTGTGTGTTTGTGCTGTCTGCCGCCCACACGGGACTTTGTCTACTAATTAAATGACCTCTACGAAAGGATACGCAAACACTAACACACAGAGACACAGACCTTACGTGCAAGCGCACACACACCCAGACCCTGGTCCCGTAGATTCATGGTACATGAACTGTAAGTCTATGAAAGGGTGTGTGTGTATGTTTCTACCAGTAACCTTGATGTTAGTGTGTGAGTCTGTTGGGGAACACTGTAATCACGGGTGCCAGGTAGTTGGAGTGGGGGGGAGGGGGGGGGGGGAGGTAGTGGGCTCTCCTGAACCATCAGCTCCCAGACTGGCTGGCTGGGGGCAGATCGATGGCTGGGCCCCTGCAGTATGTATATAAATACCCTCTGACACCTTTATGGTGGGTGTGAGAAGGAGCAGGCGTCGGGTAATGACCAGCTTCAGAAGGCTTCAGAGGAGCAGTAAAAGAGGAAGGTGAGATGAAGAACGAGGTCGAAACGCCAAGCGTGCCAAGTACCCCTCTGCCAAGCTGCCCCCACCACCACCGCCCCCCCCCCCCCTCCCCCCCTGCTCCTCCACCTGCTGGCGAGCCCTTCAAGATGCCCACACCCCCAGCCAGATTCTTGCTAGCCGTCCAGGTCCTGGCCCCCGCGGCAACTTCAAACGGCGTTCCCTGGGCGGCAGGTGGGGCGGCAGCGAGCCGGCTGCCTGGTTCCAACGGAGAACAAACAGATCTCAGACCGGTACAGCCGCTCCACTATCCCAACAGACGACACGCGACACAGCTGGACTGCGGTCCGAGCAACATGCACACACAAACACACACACACATACACACACACACACACACACACAGAGCCTAGGTGGACAATCCAGGATCCTAGCAGGATATCCGGCCCAGTTGCCGGAGAACCAGAGAACCATCTGAACCAAACGACACATAGTTCCCAATTGCTGTCTAATAAGCCAGTAAACAGGGCTAGCTCGTTAAGGCTAATAGCCCGGCTTTAGCTTGGCTCAGGCCGGCCCAGCGTCCTCCAGCCTCTTCCCCCTGGGGAGAGGGGTTAGGGCCCCCCCCCCGGTTCCCCCCCTCTGTTGAAGGGCTGTATTTCTCACACCAGGCTTCTCAGCTGCCCTAATTGCTTTCAGATGGAGCCTGTCCTCCCTCTCTCCGTCCAATAATAGGTAAAGTAAATGTTGTGCTTCTTGTAAAAATAACGACAGGCATTTCACATCCTCCCCGGGATTCTACCGTTGCTCTTAAAGAGGGACAGAAATTAGCTGCTGTTTATTCGCTTAGAGAGCGGTGCCAGGAACACCAGGCTTTATACTTCTTTTTTTTCCCCTTCTCCAGTGTGCACCCCTCCCTCCCTCCCTCCTCTCCCCCCTTCCTTGCCTGTCATTCTGCTCCCCTCCTCTTCCTAGCTTCGCTAATTTACTGTTTGATTGTCGAAGGACTTTCCGTAGTTCCTTGTTTTTTGAAACACCCAACGTATTTTTGCCTCTGTGGAGACTCTGGCACCGTGTCGTTGAAACGCCGTGCCCTCAGCCGGCGCTGTCGAAACAGGGCAAGTTTAGCAGCTTTAGCTCGATTAAAGAGATGAAACTAATCAAATACACCCCGACGTAAGTGCGAGTGAAAACCTCGCACACATAACAGCGTTTAGTGAAAGGTCTAATTGTAGACTGCTGAGTAGGAATGCCTTATGTTCTGCCTGGAGACGGAATCTTGAGCGCAGTGTGAGTGGTGTAGTCGTGGTAACCCGAGGGAGTCGTGGGCTGGTGGAGACCCTGCCCTAAGCTGCTAAGGCCCAGACTGGTGAGCTGTCCCGGGGTCAAGACAGGACCGCAAGGGGTGGTGGGGGGCAGCTCGCTGAGGGGGGCTAATGAAAGTGGATGTCCGATGTTTCCTTCAGTGTGGTCTGCTCTGTCATGGGCCAAGGGGGGGGGGGGGGGGAGGGGGAGGGGGAGTGCACATGCCGAGGGATACGGTACTGGACCTCTGGATTAACCCCAATTCACCCCTCCACCCTGCTCCTCGCCTCTGCCTGGGGGGCTGGGGTTGGCTCAGGGGGTGTCTGAGGGCAACACACACACCACTACAGACACCTACACACACACACACACACACCACTACAGACACCTACACACACACACACACCACTACAGACACCTACACACACACACACACCACTACAGACACCTACACACACACACACACCACTACAGACACCTACACACACACACACACCACTACAGACACCTACACACACACACACACCACTACAGACACCTACACACACACACACACACACACACACCACTACAGACACCTACACACACACACACACCACTACAGACACCTACACCTACACACACACACACACACACCACTACAGACACCTACACACACACACACACACACACACACCACTACAGACACCTACACACACACACACGTGCTCTTTTGGCCTGACTCTGACTTGGTCTGTCAACATGAGGCCACGGCCTTTTTCCCTCCCCTCTCTCCCCTCGCTTTCTTTCTCTGAGCCTTTCTCCCTCTCTGCCCCTCCCCCCCCTCACCCCCCCCCCCCCCCCGCACTCCCTGATTTCATCTCACTCCTCTTCTCTTCCTCTTTAGCTTCATCTATTTTCTCTTCTCCTCTCTCGCTCTCCCTTTACAATGCTGATATCCACTCGACGCTCGCCTTTGATTACCGCTGGCTTCATGAACTGTGTGTGAGTGTGTGCGTGCGTGTTTGTGTGTGTGGGGGGGGAGTGTGTGTGTGTGTGTGTGCACGCTAGCTTGTGTGTGTCAATGGAAAGAGTGGGGTGTTCCCATCATTAGCAGGTTTACGGTGCTCCCTGGCTGTGGTGTATCCCCAGTGTTGGTGAGTGAGACAGCCTGCTATGTTCTCAGACATACCCCCACGGGCCGGCCGCTCTCAGCCAGGGGAAACTGTTACTGTTTTACTGGACTCCCCAACGAACCGCTCGCCTGGTCAAACCTCTGGAAGTCCATCACCATCCGACATATTTGGAGTGTGCTTCAAAGTGCCGTCGAGGAGGCGAACTCGGTGTATGTCAGCCCACTGTCCTCCACGGTGTGTCAGGCTTCAGATGGGGCCTGCAGGCTCATGTTGCAGTCCTGGTCGGAGCTAAACCATGCTTAGTTACCTCTTACATATTTCCAGCATGGCCAGTTACCTTTAACTGCTTGTAAAATTGTTTATGGTGATGGATTCATTCGAAACACATGACAGTGTTCCCGGCTGGCCCGTTCTTCGGTTCTCTGTGGAAGCGCATGTGGGTGCTCCGCCCTGGAGGGCGAACCTGGGGTGGCCCCGCCGGGATTTCAGCTGTCTCTCTGCTGAGACGGAGGCTAATGGAGGAGGCACGGCCTAAGAAGTGGCAAGACTTCCTCCATGAGGAACGAGAGAGAGAGAGAGAGAGAGAGAGAGAGAGAGAGAGAGAGAGGGGGAGAGAGAGGGGGAGAGAGAGGGAGAGCAAGGTAAGGAGAGAAACATAGAGATGAGGGAGAGGAAGAGAGAGAGAGAAAGAGAGAGAGAGAGAGAGAGAGAGAGAGAGAGGGAGAGAGAGAGAGAGAGAGAGAGAGAGAGAGAGAGAGAGAGAGAGAGAGAGAGAGAGAGAGAGAGAGAGAGAGAGATAGAGAGAGAGAGAGAGAGATAGAGAGAGAGAGAGAGAGAGAGAGAGAGAGAGAGAGAGAGAGAGAGAGAGAGAGAGAGAGAGAGAGAGAGAAAGAGAGAGAGAGGTTCTAAAGCATCTCCCAGACCCACTGGCCACTTATGGAATCCATACGCCCAGGATGCTGCACCACATCTGGTTCCTGTCAGAGATGGGCCACGCTCCCATGGAAATGTGGATGACAGTCCACTAAATCAGAACATACCCACCCTCCCTCCCAGCCCTCCACCCCCCCAGCCTCTTCCTCCGGCAGGACTAGGACGGACCTGGTCAGAGACAAAGAGCAGAGGACGTCCTTCTGGGAGCTCTGGAGCACGTCCCTCTTCCCTTCCAGTCCGCTACATGATTGATCTCCTCAGAGAATCTGCCTCTATCTGCGGAGGCATGTGGACTCGGGGCATATTGAGAGAGTTATGTTCTGTATTAAAAGCGGACGGTCAGTCGTCTCCTGTTTCTCTATCTCCTATGCCGCGCGCACGCTGAGACACACACACACACACACACACACACACACACTGAGGAAGCAGCACCTCTTGTGCAGCTGGAGCAGTAATGTGTTGCAGGTGTAGAGGGCTGCCTGGCGACGTATGATACACGTATGATCCATCAGGACTGGGGCATGGGAGCAAGGCTGTCTGGGTTGCCCTCCCCCTCCGCCTCCCTCGGGACCCCCCCCCCCCCCCTTATCCCTCACCCCTCACCCCTCACCCGCCCTCCTCCTCCGCCCAGGACTGGACGGCTCAGACCAACCCTCGCACCAGCGGTGTGATTTATGTTGCCCGGTGGGTGTAACCGACACGCTGTCTGATGTCTTGTGTACGCGTCGACACCGTTAGTCGAATCCAACGCACCTTAAAGTGCAGTGTCAGAGGTGTTCTGTCGCAGGTCTGCCTCACATCCATTATTTTCCTGTGGCTACCACCCAGCCCCACCCATCACCCACACACCCCATCCACTTCGGCGAGCAAGTTGTTTACATGATTTTCCAAGGGTTCGCAAAAGCCCTGCCCTGCTTTCCAACGGGATTTTTTGCATTTGTTCCGCAACATTTAACTAAAGCCCTTCAAAGCCCTCCATGAACAGCCGCGTGCTCGCCGTGTGTCTGCGTGCGCATGTCTGTGTGTGTGTGTTATCTACTGTGTGTGTGTGTGTGAACATGTGCTATTGTGTAGGTGGTGGGTGTGTGGACACGCACAAACCTGATTGTCGGTGTGTAGTCGTTTGGTGTGTGGTAGTAAGTAGGACTGTTATTAATTCATTTAAGGCTCTAGTCCTCATCCAAGGAGACAGGCAAGGGCACTGGCTCAGGGCACAGTGAAATGTTCCCAGGAAGCTGACTGTGTAGACTCTGCAGCTGCTGAATGGGCTGAATACCCCGCATGCAGCACACCAGGGTCTGAAAACACTTTTTTTCACTTGAATGGCTAATCAGCATCGGTTCTTGATTTACATTTACATATTTATAAGGCGCTTTTATCCAGAGCGACTTACAGGAAGTACGGGGACATTCCTCCCGAGGCAAGTAGGGTGAAGTGCCTTGCCCGAGGACACAACGTCATATTTCACGGCCAGGAATTGAACCGGCAACCTTCTGAGCATTAGCCCGATTCCCTAACCGCTCAGCCATCTGACTCTGATTTACTTCAACCTTAAGGGTCAAACCTACAATTAGAGGGACGTGGACTAAATGTGCGTGAAAATATGACCCGAAAGAAAGACCCAACAAAAGTTGCGTGGAGGTTTAATCATATTCAAAGTATTTTTTCTTGGAACCAAAGGTCAAAATAAGCCAAAAACCATGATGTTGAGACCGGCTATGGTCTCGTTCAATTGTTGCGACTCATCCTGCCGGTATTCTCCGGGCCTGAGAGAGGTTCAGCCCTCGTTTAAACTCTCCGACGCGGCGCAGAGGTCCCTGCTAGCACGTTCACGCCAACAGCTCCAATTTGTTTGCGTTGGTCTTCGACTTTGCATATCCCCCCAGTAGAGAACCTCATTACCTTTTCCCATCTGCGCGAATGACTCCCCGGTTGGCAGTGTCCTCCTCTACGTTAATAAACTCATTTCCATCTGTATGGAGCTCAGGTAATGCTCTGCTCTCCTAAACAATTGCCCGAGCCAATCACAGTAGGGATCTGCCATTGTCTCCTCCTGATTGGGCGTCTGTCCGACCCAGCTGCTTTCTATTAGCAGTTTTCCTCCTAGTCCCAAGGAGCTGTGAGACATAATATAACCTGTTAGTCAGGGGGAGAGAGAGGGCCTGTGGAAGGCTTTCAGGGCCCTCTGGCACAGAGCTGCGCTGCTCGGAGAGGAGGTTCACTGCTACAGTGAATAGCTCTATTAAGGAACACAGCGAGCGCATCCAACTGAAACAGTTTCTCCCACGGCTCCACATCCTGGTGCTGGACTCTGTCACCTCTCCGCCGGCGGCCTGTCCCCCTGCCTCGCTCGCCCCGATGGAGGACACTGGACCCCCAGGGATCCCCTCCAGGGACGCCACTGGTCACTGACTGACAGTTTCTCTACCCACTGTTACCGGCTCACTATTTCTGGACTTTCTGACTGTTTCTGGGCGTGAGTGTTGCTAACTGACTGCTTACCGGCTGTTTCTGAACCTCCTGACTGTTTTTGAACCTTCGTTCTGGACAAACTCACTGTCTTATGGGCCCACCGACTATAACAATGCCTATTGTTCTTTGTCCTGTTGACCTCATAGCCAAGTCAGAGAAGAAGCAGTGCTGGAAGCAGAGCCTCTTCTCCCTTACTGAGACTCTGCAGGGGCCCAGTCCTGCTGGGGGCGGACCTAGAAGCCCATTGGCTGGCTGTTTGGCTCCATGAGGCAGGAATGAGGAAGTGTTGGACTCTGTTCCAAACACAAACACAGGCAGTGTAGATAAACAAGCCCAGCTGAGCTGATAGCCCAGCCATCTGATAGCCCAGCCAAGCTTCTGCTGGACCTGGGGTCAAGCTGAGGTCAGAGAAACGACTGAAACCAGCTGATCTGAAGGACAGATTGGGCTCTGAGGTCAAGTATGGATGGAATGATAAGGGAAAAGGTGTGTGTGTGTGTCCCTCATTCATCATTCTCAGGTCCTATTGTTGTCTGTGGAGGTGTTAAGCAGTAGCATATCTGTGACCTCCGACCCTGCAGCCAGCGGTGCCTCAACGGATGTCCTCTATAACTCACCGTCCCCCCTCCCTCCCTCCCTCCCTCCCTCTATCAGTCTGACAGACACATCTGCTCGGTCGCACGCCCGCTCCGATCCCTCTCTTCTCCGATCCCTCTCTCCTCCGATCCCTCGCCACAGAGTCAGCCTCCCTCCGTCCCGAGGGAGACCCTCAGGACTCGGGTTTCCATTCCTCAGACAGCTACGGTTTCTCCTCTTCTCCCTCTCCTCTTCCCCCCCCCTCTCCTCTTTGTTCTCTTTTCTCCTCTCCTCTCCCCGCCTGGATGAGAAACACACCTGCCTGTCTTCACAGTGTCTGACCGAGGCTGTCCCATTGGACGTCTGGCTGTGATTTATGGTCTCCAGCGTAGCAGGGATTCCTGCGTGGCCGCTGAAAGCTGGGAGGCTGGGGATGGGGTCGAAGCGGGCCGCTGGGGCGGGGCTGGGGGTTCCGCTGGTGAGGACGGTGGGGGGGTGGTGGGGGGGGGGAGATCAAAGTCTGTAAGTGGCGGCGGATCTCGGGACGCACCGCAGTGATGAGGCCTCTGGGAATTTCCTTGGGAGAGGCCCTGGCTATCAGTCACAGCAACCTGAGGATCTGGTTACACCACTGTGTGTGTGTGTGTGTGTGTGTGTGTGTCATATCGTGTCGTTCTAGTGGTCTGAGGAAACAGCCACTCTTCATCATTCTCCTGTCCCAGACACATTCTCTCAGGACCACGTGACCACACAGGTTTTAACTAGACCTGTTCCCAAGATTCTACCCAAGTTCGACCCAGGACTGACCCACACACTCGGACACCGGGGGACGAAACCTGGAAAGGGTTTCTTGAAAGACAACATACTCACAGGAAACTAGATTTATTAGCAGTAGTTTGAATGAATCAACTTAATATCTCCTGGAGCTAGTCCACCACTGCACTCAGCCCAGAAAGGTGCTCTGTGGAAAAGTCTGCTCTGTTAGTGGTCTTTCAGCGCTGTTAGTAGTCTAGACCTGTAAATACAGATTGGAGAACGTTCCCAAACAGGAAAGTGACCTCTTGTCAACAGTGAGAGGAGCCAAAGGTGAAAACCATGGCTTTTATATCACGTCTGCTTTTAATTCAAACACCCACTATAACCCACTCGTTTACCCAAGCAGGCTGCTGTGTGTGTGTGTGTGTGTGTGCGTGTGAACAGTGTGTGTGTGCACGTCAGTGTGTGTTGGTGAAGGTCAGACGGGTCTAAATTGTTCTGTTGAAGTTGCGGCCCATATTCACACCTTCCAACGGCTGAAGTCGCTTTCATAGCTGTCGGCTGTCGGCTTGGCAGACTTTAGAGGTCACGCTTTATCGGGGGAAAAAGCGATTTCTAATCATGAGCAAATGTGTGGACGTCTGGGACCATGAATCACACAGCTGAATGTGAGTGGTTGTCGGAAGACCAAAATGCAGGTGTTGGTACGTCGTTTGAAAACATGAAGCTGTCGAGCTTGTCGTGTGCTCAAAGCACAAACGAAACACTCAATCTCGGCTTCGCTTTAGTGTCCTTCACCAGGATCAACAGAAGCAGATTTACACGGGGGCAAAACGTTTGCTGTGAGAATATCCATAAAGCGTATAAAATAGGATCGCAGGTGTGTGATCGAGTCAGACAAGTTATGATCTTATAACCTACAACTCCAAACGATTTACACGCAAACGCACACACGCATGCGTACATATGAACACACCTCACGGTCTCACGGCAGCCACGCTGAAACTGTCAGCTGCCGGCATATTTACTGGGTGTCATCTCTGCAAGTCAACTTCCTTGGAGGCCCCTTCGGTCTCCATCGGTCTGCTCTGCTGAGTGGGTGGTCTCACACACACTCGCTGTTCACACACTCTCACACTCATACTGGTCACACACGTGCTCTCTGGTCACACACACACACACACACCACAATACCTTGTAGTGTTCAGAGTAGCAGTTTCCGATCAGTTATGCAGTAAGTTGCCATTTACCTCCTACTATCTCACCCTAAACAAGCAGCACCATATGTCAGCTCTGTCTCCTAGCTACGTGTTTACCACGGCATCCAGGCATCCAGAAAACAGGCCGCCAAACCACACACTGACACACAAGCTCTCTCTCTCTCTCTCTCTCTCTCTCTCTCTCTCTCTCTCTCTCTCTCTCTCTCTCTCTCTCTCTCTCTCTCTCTCTCTCTCTCTCTGTCACACACACACACACATACACTGTCCCTCTCCATGAGTAGTCCTACTGGCGGTGTTTTGACTTGCAACACCTTGTGGCAGGGCCGAGTTCCCACTCAAGAGGGTCTCTACGCACGCCCACATTCCTCTTTCCCTGTTCGCGAGTATAAGTGTCCTTGTTTGTGTGTTGGAGAAAGGCATGTGTAACAGTCTTGTTTGTGTGTTTGTTTGCAGTGCCTCCAGCCATGCAAGGAATTGTGGGAAACCAGAAAGGCTCTGTCCCAGAAATCCTGCGAGGTAAGCACCCCTGTTTGGAGGGATTGTGTGGGTTGCCTCTGAACTGAACTGAAGTGATGAAAGCAGGTGACTAACCTGTGCTCTGGCCCGACCTCTGTCTGTCAGACCACTTCTTCAGTGATTGGACTGGACAGCTCTTATGAGTTACAGAGATACCCTGATTTATAAGTGCATCTGCAAGCATTTATAACGAGAGGGGGGGTGGTGGCATAGAGATGTCCACCAGAGATGATCATCTTGAAGGTTGAGACTGACAGCCTTCCACTGCTCCCCAGACTACTACCTCCAGCCTCCTGGTCCCTGCCCTCCTTACCTCCCCGCTCCCAGCCTCTTTTCCCAATGCCTCCATCCCCCTTTGCCTCCCCTTCCTCCCTGCATTCCTGCCCCCTCACAACTGCCTCAAGTCTCCTTGCCTTCTTTCCTCCTCCCTGCTTCCATACTCCCTGCTCCCTTGCCCCCATGCCTATGCCCTCGTTCCTCCCTGCCCCCCCCCTCCCAGGCACGGAGGCCCTGGGACCCCGTAAGAGGAGACATGGTAGTGCAGGAAGGGGGGGGCGGGGCCCCCGGAGGTTCTCTGTTAGCCTTTCATCATTCTAGCTGGAGCATGCAGTTACTGCGCTGTTTGTGTTTCTGACAGAGCTACTGAGGAAAAGAGGATAATTGAGGTCTATTAGTTAAACCTGGTGTTTATACCCGCCTTCCCTCTCTCCACACACGCACACACACACACGTGCGCACGGCTCATTGGTTGATGATAAAAGCAAACTGCTCGTGTTCTCTTCAGAGTGCCAGTAGACTGTACCTGCAGGAAACACGCTCTGGTCTCTGACGTGTGTGTGTTTCTGCCTGTGTGTGTCTGTGTGTGTGTCTGCGTGTGTGTGTGTTCCCCGACGTGTGTGTGTTTCTGCGTGTGTGTGTGTGTGTCCGTGTGTGTGTGTGCTTCTGCATGTGTGTGTGTGTGTGTCTGTGTGCCCCGACGTGTGTGTTTGCTCGACTGAGAGATATTTAATCCTCCAGTGTTTATTTGTTTGTGTTTGAGCCTGGGTAGGACCCTGTCATCAGAGCTGAGGCTGGAGACACAGAGCTCTCTGGGAGACTCCAGGTCTCAGCAGTACACCCAGACAGAGGGCTGGAAGCAGGCCTGAACCCACCACCACTCTCTCTCAGTCACTCTCTCTCTCGCTCTCTCTCTCGCTCGCTCTCTCTCTCTCTCTCTCTCTCTCTCTCTCTCTCTCTCTCTCTCTCTCACTCTCTCTCTCTGCTTTTTCTTTCATTTTCCCTTTCTCTATCCTCCTGTTTATTTCTCTGTCTCTCTCTTGCTCCATCACATATACAGTAGAGTGTAGTTAGTAATCTTGCCCCCCCCCCCATCCCCATCAGAAGCATCATGAGTGTTTGACCAGCTGGGACTTCCTGGTGTCTCTGAGGACAGCCAAGCAAGGGGACTGCCCCCCTCCCCAGAGAGCCACTGGATTCGCCGCTGCCTGTGTGGAGAGCTGCTCATTGGACCGACACTGCTCCTCCTCCAAGAAGTGCTGCTCCAATGGCTGTGGACACACCTGCCAGACCCCGGCCAATCTCTTCAAGGGTATTGGACATGTCCCGCCCATTCGCCAACTTGGACCATTGGTTATCCGTCTCGTCTGTCTACTCCTGTTTTACAGGAGTCCTAACCGTGTGAATCTGTCTCATCCCTACCTCCTCTCTCTTATGCACGCACACTGACCCCCCCCCCCCCCCATCCTTAGGGGTGCCCCTGAAGCCCAGGAGAGAGATGACCTTCCTGGAGGACCGGCAGGGTCACCTAGAGGTCACCTGGATGTCAAAGTTCAACGTGACCATCGAGCCAGTGCTGTACGTGCTGCAGAGGAGATGGAACATGGGCATCCTGCCCAGCGAAGACCACGCCTCCACCTGGCACACCGTCGCCATGGTAACGACCACCTCCCCCCCCCCCCCCGTCGTCGTCGTCGTCGCCTTCGTCGTCCTGTGGCGGGAAAACTCTGTCTGGGTCTAACAAAAGGTCTAACAAAACACAGCATAGCCTTATAACACAGGGTAGTTATCACAACACAGGGTATTTTACTGTTAAAACGTTTTTGATGGCCGAGCCCAACCACATGTCTCCCTGGTCTGGCCTGCTCACCGCTACTCTCTCGTCACCACCCATGCCAGTCTACCAGTGTTGCCAGTCTAAACGAGCGCATGTGTGCGTGTGTGTGTCCGTGCGCGCGTGTGCACGCTCTGCTGCCAGTCTAAACTAGCCTGTCTCTGCGTGTGTGTAGGCTGAGGTTAGATAAATAACCAGAGCTTTGGGAGCCGCCACAGCCAGCCACGGTCGTGCTCTGGCCTGACTGACTGCTCCTTATTGGCTTAGAGGAGCTGTGTGTGTGTGTGTGGGGGGGGGGCTGTCATGTGGAGAGACCTGTCTCTCTGTGGAGAGACCTTTCTCTCTGTGGAGAGACCTTTCTCTCTGTGGAGAGAACTTTCTCTATGTGGAGAGACCTGTCTCTCTGTGGAGAGACCTTTCTCTCTGTGAAGAGACCTTTCTGTATGTGGAGAGACCTGTCTCTCTGTGGAGAGACCTTTCTCTGGAAGGATCAGGGAAGACGGCACAGTAGACACACACACACACACAGTCCTGTGGCAGAACTGAAATAAAGAGGCCAGTTCACCGAGGGAGGCCACACACACACACACACACACACACACACTCTCTCTCTGACACACACACACTCTCTTCTCCTACCCATGATCTTTTTGTCTTGGTCACGGGTTAAAAAAAATAATATTCCAGTTGCATCTGCGACTGTCCCGGGTCAATGTCAGTGGCTGTTTCTTAGACCTGACCCTTGACATCTGACCCTTGACCTCTGTGTAGACCATGGAGGAGCGGGCTGTGCTGAAGGATGTGCGACCTCAGCGCTGGTACCAGTTCAGGGTGAGCGCCGTCAACAGCCAGGGCACGCGCGGCTTCACCACGCCCAGCAAACCCTTCTACTCCACCCGAGGTAAGAGGAGGAGGAAGAGGATGATGATGATGATCTACATCTCTTCTCACCTCTACTGTCCTCTGAGGACATTGGATTTCAGAACTCTCTCTTTCTCTCTCTCTCTCTCTCTCTCTCTCTCTCTCTCTCTCTCTCTCTCTCTCTCTCTCTCTCTCTCTCTCTCTTTGTGTGTTGTCCTCTTCACAGTTCGACTCAGCCTCACCACACCCTGTGATTGTGACAGTGTCCTAGGTTTAATGGTTAGCAGGCCGAGGTAATCAGGGTCCAGATTCAGGAGAGACAGCCGTCAGTGCTGTGTGACTAACCCCCTGGGTGTGGACTAACCCCCTGGGGAGAGGATAACGTGGGGTCCCCGGCCCCAGCCATGTGTGTGTGTGCATGTATGTGTGTGTGTATGTGTGTGTGTGTTAGTTCCCCCCCCCCTTCACCACAGTACAAAGAGTAGGAGGACTTCTAGATGTATGACACGCACGCGGTGAAACACAGATTGTGCGTCGCCAGCAGCGCTCCACGTCAGTCACATTCGTCCGATGTTGATTAGGCCGAGCCATGGTGAACGCCCAGAGGTCAGGGCTCAGGAAGTCCACAGATGAAAGGTACCCTGGGAGGTTGAGTAACCTGAGTGACGTCTCCGTCAAGGTGACCTGCCGGCCAAACTGGGGCAGCTCAAGTCTTTCATGAACCCTCCATCTCCTTCTCCCTCCCCTCTCCTCACCCCTCCATCCCCTTCATGTCCTCATCCATTCATGTCCTCATTCCTCCGTTCCCTCATCGATCCATTTCCTCATCCCTTCACCCTGTATGTCCTCATCCTTGTATCTTCTCAAATCCCTCCATTTCTTCATCCCTCCATCCGCTAATCTCCCTCCTGCTTGTGCCCTGGTTTTACTCAGTCCTCATAATGTTACTCAGATCACTGAGAGAGAGAAAGAAAGAGAAGAGAGAGAGAAGAGAAAGATAGAGAGAAAAAGAACAAGGGAGAGCCCCCGAAAGGCGGAACTGACCTCTTTGTTGTGGTTGTGGCCTGCAGTGAGGCTGACTTCAATACAGGTTAAAAAAAAACATTAGGAGCTAAGAATCACTGCCATAGGCTCACTGCTGCTACCTTACCCCGGCTCCCGCACTCACGCACACTCACCCCAGCTACCACATATCAAAGACATGGGGCCCTAACATGTACCCTCGACCTCTTGTATTTGCCGAAAGGACAACATTGCCTGAGGTGAAGCCCGTTCTCCTCAGAGAGGAGCCCTCTGTCTCTGGGAGTTGTAGTTTTAATCAGAGACAGAGCTACTGTTTGTAGTTTTAATGAGAGACGGAGCGGGTGTTGAAAAGGAATTTGACCCTAATGTAAGTGACTAATGGCTTCTCTAAGGCTAAGTTACAGTACTAATACCAGTTTCATAAACAGCCAGCCAGCTCCAATGTCATTTTCTGGCTTTGATTTTCTGAACAAAGGCCAGTAGACGATTGAAAGTGGCAGTCAGGCGTTCTCTCTCATGAACTCATTACAGTTTCATAACTCCTAATGTTCTCAGAGCAGATACTTACAGACTGCTACTGTGGACTGGTTAGGGCGGCTGTTGGATACAGAAGCAGGGACTGAGAGAGTTCTGAAAGGGTGTTTGAACACAGGCAGCTTTAGGTTTCAAGGCAAATATGTTTGGAACTACAGTATAAGTATCTAAAAGTTTCACCATCCAAAAGCTGAGCGTCTCGGTGTATTTGTATGTGTGTGGGTGTGTTTGTGAGTGTGTGTGTGTATGTTTGGAAAGTTTCAACCTCTGCTGGACAAAAGTACCAATGCCCTCTGCTCCTCTCCTCAGTCAAGTTGTCTGATAGGAGCTCATTTATAAAGCACATACACACACACACACCTTCAATAGCTAGCGGACTACTGGACTGCTGCACCGGATGACCTTGCTGTTATTGAGAATTCACACACCGACACACACACACATTGTACACCACACACACACACACACGTCACACACACACACAAAGGTGAGAGAAGTGTGAGATGTGGGTCATGCAGCAGAGGAACAGGAAGTTCTGTTCAGTCAAAGTTCCTCTCAGTCGCACCACCTCTCCTGTCTCCCACCACCTCATCCCTCTTACACCCTTTTGCCTGCTCTCCATTTTTAACTTTCCCCTCTCCCCCCCTCCCCCTCTCCCCTCTCCCCTCTCCCCCCTCCCCCTCCCCCTCCCTCCCCCTCCCCCCCTCCCTCTCCCCCCCCTCCCTCCCCCCTCTCCCTCCCTCCCTCCTCCCCCCTCCCCCCCTACCCCCCTCCCCCTCTCCCCCCTCTCCCCCCTCCCCCCCCCTCCCTCCCCCTCTCCCCCCCTCCCCCTCTCCCCCTCTCCCCCTCTCCCCCTCTCCCCCCTCCCCCCTCCCCCCTCCCCAGACCCGTTTCCCCCCGAGCTCCCCCAGCGCGTGCGGGTGGGTAACGAGACCCTGGGGGAGGATGGCAGGGTGGGGCTGCTGCTCCTCTGGGACCCCCCCAGGGAGGGGGACCTACCCCTGCACCACTACAAGGTGACCTGGACCCCCCGGCACGCGCCCCGCCACGCCGCCGGACACGACAGGAAGGACAACGCCAGGGTCACAGACGGGGTAAGATCATCGTCCTGTACCTCACACACGTATACACACACTCTTATTAAATACATACATGTGTATACAGTTATCTTAACATTAACAATATGCTCTCTCTCTCTCTCTCTCTCTCACACACACACACACACACACACACACGCAGAAACTGCTACCACACCTGAGTCCTGATAATAAAGTATGGGCCTCTTGGTTTAAACCCCTGCTCCAGCATAGTGTGAATTGAAGCTGCAGCTGTAGAGGTTTTATAGTGAGTGTACCTCTCCACCCCTGTAAACCTCAGCCTCGACCTCAGCCCCAGCCCCCAGTCTCAGCCTCAACCTCAACACCATTATCAGCCTCTAGTTAAGACCGGGTTCAGTTCCACTCCTGACCAACATCCTCCATAACGAATAACCTCCTAGCCCAAACAAGGGCCTCCGCCCCCACCTCAAGTCCCCTGGTTCTGATCAGTCTTGTTTTCCCTGATCCGCAGCCCTCTCTGGGTTAAAACACTCAGTGCTCAGTGTCGGATTCAGACAACACGCACTATAGTGAAGAGAGCTACTGTTCTGACATGGCAGCTTAACCATAATATGTCATCGTGTTTGGATAACTTGACATAACTCTCACGTCAGATCACTTCAAAACAAACGTGGTAACAACATGAGGTCAGGCGTGCTCTGTGTTGGACTGGCCTGCCCTGGTGCACTACTGGAGAGGAGTGTGTGTGTGTGTGTGTGTGAGTGTACGTGTGTGTGTGTGTGTGTGTGTGTGTGTGTGTGTGTGTGTAGCCTATGCTCAGCCAGTTGAGAGTGTGTTGCCGTACAGTGACAAGTCTCTGTGGTCTCTGTGATCCTGAGTGGCTCATGAAGGATCTGTCTGGACCCCGTTAAAGATCTCCCTGGGATCCTCTCCGCTGATGGATCCGACAGACTCTCACCTGCACACAATGATCTTTACTAGAACCCATCAGAACCTTGTCCCATTCAGCACACAGGCTGGAGTCTTTAGAACCCGGTTCCACTCAGCACACTGGCTGCAATCTGTCCTAGGACCCATCAGCGCCCTGTCTCACCCACTAATGCCTATACCCAGCCATGAGATACATCAGTCAGACCTGCACACATAGCTTTTCTCACACACACACACACACACACACACACACACACACACACACACACACACACACCAGCACCATGGAGCATGTGTTTTGACTGTTGGGACGCTATGGAAATACTCCATTTTTGCCACATGCCTTGATGATGCAGATCTGAGAGAGGCGGCCTTCTCCTCCTTCTCCTCCTCTTCCTCCTCCTCCTCTCCCCCCCCCCTCCCTCCTTCCGCCGGCCGCCTCTTGTGATCTGTCGCTATCTAGCCGTCTGTGTTGTGTCTACGGATCAGCCTCAGAGGAAGGCCAGTCAGGAGCATTAGGGGGCATGTTTTGATGTGCTGTCCGTCAAGCGGGCTAATGGGGACCAGCGCAGCGTTATCAGTGGTAATGAGAGAGAGCTGCACTCCCTGGGTCACTTCACTCACTGAGCTCAGTCACACCGGCCAAAACACTGCCAGGCCTGCAGATGATGAATGCCTCTGGAGACCGCTTACAGCACAGGGGTCAATCATGGAGGGAGGGAGGGAGGGAGGGAGGGAGGGAGGGAGGGAGGGAGGGAGGGAGGGAGGGAGGGAGGGAGGGAGGGAGGGAGGGAGGGAGGGGCGGAGGGAGGGAGGGAGGGTAGTGGGAGAGAAAAACAGGCTTGTTCGGCAGAGACTCACGCTCGACAGTACAGTTGTGTTGAATACGACACACATGTAGCGTTCTGATTCTAAGTAGATCCTCTTTTGACTCCTACATCCACCCAGATCTGAGTCTATCAACTGGTGTTTTGACTCCTGCATTCCAACCAGTGTCCAGTGTGATTCCAACCAGTGTCCAGTGTGATTCCAGCTTGTTCATGATCCTTCTCGACTCTTAAATCGACTCTGACATCTCCAGGAGCCAACTTTGTGTTTTGACTACTGTATTGACTCTGATCTGTGATTCGACTCCTGGATTGACTCTGATCTGTGATTCGACTCTTGGATTGACTCTGATCTGTGATTCGACTCCTCAGACGGTGTGTGAGATGGAGCTGCTGGGCCTGCTGTCCGGGTCGGCCTACCTGCTCCAGGTGCAGGCTGTGACCTACTGGGGGCAGAAACGTCTGAAGAGCAGCCGCGCCCAGCTCCCCTTCACCACGGCAACCAACACGGGTACAAAACGTTAAACGTTCCGTCGCTACCACGGCCACCGGCGCACACAAAAACACGCCCTCCAGGCCCTCTCACGGGGCCTACTCCAGCTGTGGCTAGGGTCATCATGACAGGAGGCAGAGATATACAGGCCTGTTCCATCTTCATCGTGAGGGAGCTAAGCTAACATGCTACTGTCTTGAGGCCCCAATTATGATGGATTTTCCTGCTTGTCAGCTCCTTTCTTTAATATGTCTTTTAGTCCGTTTTTACCAGCAGCTGGTCTTTCTCTCCTGTGGCCTTTAAAAACACGACTCAGACAGTAAGAATCCAGCTTTATGGATATTCTGCTGCCTTCGCTTGGATTTAAGCTGGAAAAACCTGACTTTCTGAATGGCGGTTCAGACAGCAGAAATATTTATAGACAAATACTTGACCTTGCACTCGGTAAAAATAAAATGCTGCTTTACTTGGACAATGAGGGCCAGGAGGAGAACACATTGGGCTGAGGTGCCAAGTGCTCAAGGCAGGCTTGTTTTCCCCGAGCCTCTCTGTGGACTGTGGAGGGATGCGATGGAAGGCTAAACCATATCTGACGGTTTAGCAGAAGCTGCCATACGGTGTTATTTCGTGTTTTTCGTTCATTTTCACACTTTTTAACTCTGCGCCTCAGTGTATTCCAGGACGTAACTGTCCCCACACATATCTACTGATCCTCCATAGGGATCCACTGTGCTGACTGGGCTGTTTTTCTTTCCCTAGCATCCTCCCTCTTCCCCCCAGGCCCACCCGCCCAGGAAAGCGTGCAGGGAGAGTTCTCCAACGAGCTCCCCTCCGCCCCCAACCCCGCCCCCCGCCCTGACCCGGACCCAGCCCTGGCCGACCTGCGCCTCGAGGTCGCCGCCCCCCATTACCACGACAACCAGCTGCAGGTCAAGGTTTTCTGGAAGAGGCGTCACCACCAAGGTAAGACCTCTCCTGTCGTCCCCTGTCCTATCCTTTTCTCTACAGGTCAGATGGCTGAGCGGTGAGGGAGTCGGGCTAGTGATCAGAAGATTGCCGGATCGATTCCCTGCCATGCCAAATGACGTTGTGTTCTTGGGCAAGGCACTTCACCCTACTTGCCTCGGGGGGAATGTCCCTGTGCTTACTGTAAATGGCTCTGGATAAGAGCGTCTGCTAAATCAATACATGTAAATGTACACTCCTCTTCTCTTCTCCTTTTTACATGTCCTCAACAACACCCGATATTAGTGTCGTTTTTTTTTTTTACGACTGCTTCTAATAAACACTTTTGCTGTGTCAACACAGTCCTAGAATAGCCGTTTTGGCGCACAGGCTGTGGCACTTGGCGGCTTGCGCGGAGTGGGAGCAGGCGTTCCACTGGCACTGGAGAGACTCGTAAATAGGAGGTGCTGATTGGCTGTTATCAGCCTGAGAGAGAATGAGAGAGAACGGGGACAGATTTAATAACATCAGTATGGAAGTATAAATAGGAGCAGATGCGTGTGTGTGTGTGTGTACATGCGGCTGTGCTTTCCTGTGCTCGTGTGTGTGCATGTGCGTGTGTGCGCACGCACGCGTGAAGGCATTTCTAAAAAAGACAGAGGCAAAAGTGAAGGCTCATCCAGAGTTCACACGACCTGGAGGTTGTGTAGAGATTGATTTGACGAAAGATGTTTCGTGAGGGAGACAAAGAACGAGAGACCGTAACAAAGGAAGGAAAGGTCCGTGTCCTTCAGCGCGTGTGAGGACATCTGTATGACGTGTGTGTTTGAGGAGCGCTCTCGCGTTACCGAATAGCTATCTGGAGGCCAGGGACACCGATAGTGCTCTCACACTGTGACTAATTAGAGTAACTCAATACAGCACTGTCTTACGCATAAAGCCTCTGACACAGTGCACACAGCCTTAGTCACGTCACTCTGCTACAAGTCTTCGATGCTAACCCAACGCAGACTCACATATTTAGTACTCACACACACTCACACGCACACACACACCCATAGAGACACCTGTTGAGCTGAATCTCACACACACACACACACACACACACCGCTAAGGACTAGTTCTTGCTCTCTTCCAGAAGGCCCCAAGGACACGGGCACGTATGTGCTGCGGTGGTACCCACACGCGTGTGCCGGCAACGCCACCAAGACGGAGAGGAGGACCACCGTGCAGGTACGTTCCAGAGCACGTTCCGGAACAAGCCACCGCAAGTTCACCGCACCTTACGTCCAGCTGGGGAGGAGGGAGGGGGGAGGGGGGAGGGAGGGGTGCTGTGTCCACAAGACCCACTGATTTACCCGGCTAAGACCACACCACACCTTGAGCTGTGCAGACACCAGAGCTGTAGACATTATAGCTGCAGACACCGGAGCTGCAGACACCAGAGCTGCAGCCTGCAGCCCGACTCCACCCACTTTTGTCCCTGGCTGGCACAGCGTGTTATGGAGCAGGGTGAGAAGTGCAAAGCGCCGCTTTTACGAGTTCGCCGAGGCGAGCCCCTATCTGATCATCCCTCTGGCAGGCTGGCGAGGAGATCTTCTTACAGCATCATAACTCTCTCCTTTTTAAGCTTTTATCATCCCCCTTTTCCCCCGCCGTCAGTCAGTCATCACTGAAGGGGGCACTGCTACAGAGTTGATCTGCTGTTGCTCTCTCTCTCTCTCTCTCTCTCTCTCTCTCTCTCTCTCTCTCTCTCTCTCTCTCTCGCTCTCTCTCTGTCTCTCTCTCTCTCGCTCTCTCTCTGTCTCTCTCTCTTTCTCACTCACTCACTCACTCACTCTCTCTTCATTCTTCATGCTGTGATGACTGATATTGTCTCTCCATTCCTCTCCTCCTCTCGAATATCTCCTTTCATATTTTCCGCTCTTTTCACAGGGAACCCATTACATCATCACAGGGTTGTTGTTTGGCTGTAAGTACAGCGTTTCCGTGGCACCCGTGGCTACAGAGGAGGATCTGAGGTCCGGGGCTGTTGCCTGGGTAACAACCCCTGTGTGTTCATCGGTGAAGGGCAGGGGGGGCAAAACCATGCCCTGCGTCGGGGAAGGTATGAGAAGCTGCTTTATGAATCCACACACACATCAATTCACTCTTTTTGTCCTCATAGTGAACAACAGCAAACCCAATGATAGTAACTGATCAAGAAACTTTGGGTTTCTCCGCTTTCCTTGAGTTAGAGCGCCATCAGGTGTCTAAGAAGGTGGTACTGCGGCCGGAGAAGCTGACAGCAGAGTTCCACACGGTCAACGGTTCCCTGGTCGGCCTGTTCAGCTGGCAGCTGTCCCAGAATGCACCGGGGCAAACACCTATCGCTGGCTTCCAGTTCACCTGGGCACAGCTGTCTGTCAGCGCTGGGGTAGCCATGGCAACCGAAGGCCAGGACTTCCTCATATCTCAGACGCAGATAGTGGCCCCGGTAAGGCTGTGTGTGTGTCTGTGCGTGTCTGTGTGTGTGTGTGTGTGTGTGTGTGTGTGTACTAGCGGTTGTAAATGTAACAGAGGTTCTTATTAACTTGTGTGTCTTTGTGCATGTGTGTGTGTGTGTGTGTGTTTCAGGACCAGAGGTCCTTGACGGTGGAGGGCCTGCACCCAGAGACTGTGTACCAGCTGCAGGTCCAGGTGCTGTCAGAAGGGGCCAGCGGAGCCTCGGTGTCCCGCACCCTCCACACCCCCTCCCTCAACGCCTCCCTGCTATGAGCCTGGGGTAAGCTACTGCACCCTTCACCCTGAACACTGGGAGTCAGTTGGTTGAGCGGTTAGGGAATCGTGCTAGTAATCAGAAGGTCCCTGGTTCGATTCCGGGCTGTGCCAAATGACGTGTCCTTGGGCAAGGCACTTCACCCTACTTGCCTTGGGGGAATGTCCCTGTACTTACTGTAAGTTGCTCTGGATAAGAGCGTCTGCTAAATGACTAAATGTAATGAACACCCTCCCTGCTATGGGCCTGAGGTCAGCTACTGCACCCTGAACACTCTCCTTGTGCTGCCCCTGACCTTTAGCTTAACATTAGATTCACCAAGACAGAAGTAAAGATTTGATGTCAAAGTTTATTTCCTGAAAAGCCTTCTGCATCTTGTATTTCGGGGGTCCAGTGATCTGTGTTTTTTCCCTTAGTTACCGTATTTGCTTTCCCCTTAAACCACAGCAACGGGAACCCGGATATGACATCAACACCCGGCTTCACCTTTGACCCCGCCCTCCGTTCCACCAATCGCCTGTGGCCTCTGCTCCATCCTCTGCTGCTTCTCACCATCGTGGGTGGAGTGGAAACACCCACGCCATTCACAAGACGGACACGCGCACCCTCCACTAGAAGACCACGACGTCGACTCCGAAAGCGCCCGTTGAATATGCGACCCCTGTATGTTTAGAGTTGAGATATTTCAGTTCCAGTTTTGTTGTGTGTGTAATCATGCTGGTCTTTTTTTTTTTACTTAGCACTGATGTGTGTAGATGAAAAGTGTCGTCCACCTGCCTATAGTACTCTCCAGTGTGTGTAATCAGATAGCTTCAAACGGTCTCGGCTCACAGTAAAATTTCCTGTATTTTTTTTTTATTGTGTAACATAAGTTATTTTAAGGACATGTATGATAACCCCATAGTATTTTTAATGTTAGCCTTTTTGTTACATTTCTGAATTTGTATTTATTGTTTTGTGTAATTAAATACTTTTGTGGTATGTTCTTAACACGTGTGACCACAGATAGAGTAAGGTAAAGGTTTGACTTAAGATGGAGAAAGAGAGAGTTGCGTTTCTGTTGAGAGCTCTCATCCTCGCAGTTAAGTCCAGTCCACAACATTCAGAACCCAGTCCCAGCTTAGAATCGCTGCCCCTTTAACTACAGCGCTATCGACAGAAACACAATACATTGTTCTGCAATTGTTTTTGTCTGCTTTGTATCATAGTATAGTATTATCCCTATTGTAAATATAGTGCTTGATGTTAAATAAACGAGTAGGTCATTATTGCCATACAGTCGAATACAAAATGTCAAAACAAATAATGTAGTTTCTTCTCTTGCTGTCAAAATAACATTTTATTATAAACATCCTACAACTCTACTTAAGTTTTATTGATTAATTCATCCTCAAAATACAAATTCGTGATCAGCAAACTAGCGTACTGTGTGTTATGATTCTTAAAATGTCATCACACGACGCAGCACCCTATTAAAAAAGCCAGAGAACAGCCAATCATTGGAGGCGACGAGACTTGGGCTGTCACTTTCACTGCAGCCAAAACAAGGAAGTAAAGTAGTGACTAATCTAGATAGGAAAGTTCATCGACGTCACCCTTTCAACTTGCCTAGATACAACATGATTTGTCCATCACTATGATGAATCAATAGAAAAATAACTTTGAACGAAAAACGAAGTTAGCAAAACCGCGCTAGCTACGCATGCCACGGAAGGAAGTTAAACGAATCCTGACTGGTCGTCACAAGACCACGGGGCATGTGATATCGATCAGACCAGAGAGTGTTTAGCTAGAAGCGAGTTAGCTGGACTGAGAACCTTTTTTCTACACTGATGATGTAGCAAGCCATTAGTCAAGGTCGCTCGCCATCTCGGTAGCTCCCTTTCTGAACATATATTTTGATGAGTAGTTAGTTTGGAAACGAGGCAGAGATGGTTCACGTGTATAACTGCCACCCATTCGCGTCCCAGCAAATCGTCCCCACCGAGCAGGAACCGGGGCCGGTATGTTGTGGCGGCGGTGCCCTTTTCGTTGTGTCCACCGGTGGATGCAAGATCGAGGCATATGATATGGGAGCAGACGGTTGTCCGCTGATCTGCCGTTTCGCCACCATGGGAACCGTGCACAGCATCCTGCACAGCCAGATCGGTTAGTCTCTCCGCTCTCCATCTTGTCTGCGTTACTAAGTTACGTTGTTATTTATTCTTTACACATCGCATCAGTAATCTACTTCCTACACTAAGCCTGCTTGTTCTCCTCGGTGTCCATCTAATCTCATGGTCTGTATCACCCCTCGTTCTCTCTTCAGGAGACTACCTGGTGACAATCGAAGAGAAGAACAGTGCCACCTACCTCCGTGCCTACACCAACTGGCGTTACCAGGTTGGTGCTGTGTGACGTTCTGTAGGAAGGTGCTATCGATGATCCCCCTGTTGTATGTAAGGGGGATCTTCCCTGTCTTGTCCCCCTCTTCTACACCTGAAGGTCTGCAGATTGCCCCCAGTTGTTCATTCTGTCTCCTAATGCTTTTTATTCGCTCATTTATTTACCTATTCGTTCCCCTCCATTTGTCCATCCATCCATCTGTTGTATATGGCCATCCAGTCATTCCTCTCCTCCTTCGTCCGTCCTCCAGGCGGCCGAGAAGAGCCGTGTAGGGGTTCGTCTGCTGGGCCACTTCCTGCGAGGTTCCTCCTTGCGCGGAGCGCCGAAGGAGCAGATGGAGATCATCGAGATCCCCCTGTTTGAGCGTCCGCAGTGCGTGGCCTGCTGCAGGCTCACCGGAGACCTGCTGGTGGGCTGTCCCAAGACCCTGGTCCTCTTCTCCCTGCGCAGGCAGTCCCTCAATGCCAGGCCGGCCATCTTGGACTTTGAGCGCTGCCTCATCCTGCACCTCCCGGGACTATCCCCTGCGCAGGTAGGGGGAGGAGGGGGGGTTGAGGCTGGTGGGTGGGGGTCAGGCATGGGAGATCCTTTGGTTGTTGAGCCTTGCATGTGGGCTCGTATCCAGTGTGAGTTGTGCTGTGTACTCCATGCCTGTAGGTGGCGCTGTGCTCAGGCTACGTGGCTGTCCAAACTGAACTGGAGGTGCTGGTGCTGAAGCTGGAGAAGCTGTCCGGCCCTCAACCCTACACGTCCGGTGACCACGCCCAGGAACACTCACTCGTCCCCAAGGATATGGTGACTGGAGACTCCCTGGACGCAGGTACTGCGTCACGCACCGCCGTAACGCCATACTGCATACGTCACATGTGGGGTGGTGTGTGTGGGAGCACGTCGGCGTTTGTATATGTGTTCTAGCGGGGCTGTGCTGACGGTAGAGCCAAGCTGAGGGTGACGTTGAGTCCCGCTGGTGTTGCTTGTCCAGAGGGGAGGTCTGGAGAGGGGGCGGAGCAGGAAGGCTTCTTCATGTTCCCCAGACACCAGGAGCTGCTGGGGGACAGGGCCAGGGACTGTGGCCTGGTGGTCACTCTGGAGTACACAGGCATGGAAGCTGAGACCAGGGGCATCTTCACCCTCTCCTACCTCCTCTACAGGTGTGTGGGTGAGAGTCTGTGTGTGTGTCTGTGTGTGTGTGAAAGAGTACCGGGCTATGTGCGTCGCCCTTCCTGACGTGTGTTCTTCCCTGCAGGCGTTTCGCCCCAGATTTCTTCCAGGGCTGCACAGTGGAGGAGACACGCCTACACTCGCTCCAGCTGCTGCCGGTGTTCTCCAGCAGTAAGTCACATGACCGCCCCCCGCGCGCAACCTCCCACCACGCCGTGCATCACACGCACCCTCACTCTAAAACACCGTGCCCCTCCATGGGTCATCATCGTGTCTCCCTAGGAAACCAGGAAGTCTCCGACGAGGGGGAGAAAGGGGCGGAGCCCATTTGTGTGTTCTGTTTCTTCTCGCTGCCCAACACGGGCTACGTGTACAGCGTGAGGGGCGGGGTCGAGCTGGTCTCCACCTATCAGTACCCAGAGAAGGCTCAGCAGGCGGTGTTGACTGATGTCTTCCTGCACGTCATCACCAAGTAAGGAGCTGGTCCGGGAGCGAGCCCAAGGGGGTCAGAGGGCCCCTCCACTACCTCTCCATGTTACTTCCATGTGTAAGAATGTACATATTGTGTGCTCACCGTGTGTCTGTCTGTGTGTGTGTGTGTGTGTGTTCCTCTGTCAGGAACGCCCTGCAGTGTTTCTCGGTACGCTGTGCGTCAGTGGCGGCCAGAGCAGAGGACCCTTACATCGATACCACCATGAAGGTGAGGAGCAGAGCTCTGCCTAGTAACCTGCCTAGCAACTTGACGCAATGAACAAAAGAGACACAGAGAGACACAGAGAGACACAGAGAGACACAGAGAGACAGAGAGAGAGACAGAGAGAGAGACAGAGAGAGAGACACAGAGAGAGAGACACAGAGAGAGAGACACAGAGAGAGAGACAGGGAGAGACAGAGAGATGCAGAGATTGAGAGAGAGATGGAGTAAGACACAGAAATTACATAAGGAAGGAAAAATGTTAGGAAGATAAAAGAAGTATGTGTGTGAGTGCCTTCCTGACTGGATAACAGCAACAACAGCCCCTCAGTTGTGTCCAGGGTAATGTAATAACGGATAATGTGATCCAGTGATGTGATAGCCATCTAGTCTACACAGGCAGGAATTCAAGTTAGCCTAGATTAGATTACCATGCTGCTTCATGACTGGATATTAGCACGTCAGCCCTGTTCAATCAAACCCTCTGTCCCGTTAGACAGATTCAAAAATACCCTCATTCATTGAAAAAAATCACAGAATGTTAACGTGTGTGTGCACATGTGTGTGTGTGTGCAGGCCTGCCCACCAGCCACCATGGAAGTGTGCGCACTGCGGATCCAGCTCTTCATTGGCCTGAAGGCCTTGTATCACGACGGCCATCACATCGCCCTGGTAACCGCGGCCGATGTAGAGAACCCGGAGAGCGCAGAGCGTGCGGCTCGGCGGAACACGTAGGGGCGCTCTCTGATGCTGTGTGTGTCACATCAATGTCTGAATGGAACACACAATGTTCTTGTTTGTTTCAAGGTTGAGCTAACACAATTATTGGTGTGGCTGTAGTAAAAAAGTTTCTAAAGATTTGAAAAAAGTTTTTGAAAAAAAGTTTTGAAAGGTTGAAAAAATATTTTCTACAAAGTTTCAAAAGGTAAAAAAATATTTGCGTTTTTTTTTCTTTCAAAAAATTGTCTTGGTTTAGGCTTTTAGGTTCTCCCCTTTTTCAAAAGTTTTGAAAGGTTGAAAAAATATTTCGAGCCCTGTGTGTGTGTGACAGAGAGAGAGGACTTTTGTGTAACTGCCTCTTTTGTGATTGACGCTGTGTGACTCCTGTTGTAGCGAATCGAAAGACCACAGAACACTGACAGGCATCCTCCTAGCGGTAGGTATAGAGCCCTCCACCACGCCTGCTCTGGAGAGCTTCCTGTCACGCCCCTTCCTGTAAGTCCTTTTAGACCTAGCCCCGCCCCTTCCTGTAAGTCCTTTTAGACCGAGCCCCGCCCCCCCTCCCCACCTCTCTCCACCCAACCAGTAGAAGATGTTCCCCTCTTCTCCTTCTACGCTACTAAATCCAGTCTAACACGGCTGTAACACCCCTCTCCAGCCTCCACACTAACCATCTGTGGTTACAACAGTAGGACCGTGGACTCACAACAGTAGGACCGTGGACTCAAACCAGGCAGATGCATGAGACCCTTAACCATTCTGCTTCTTTCTGTGAACATGAAAGGCAATCACTGTCCCTGTAAGGATGAGGGGCCCACGGCCGCACATGACCAGGCCCAGGGGTTGGGGGTGGGGGGGGGGGTAGAGCGGGGGGGGGGGGTTGTAAGGCAGGGGTGGAGGTGGGGGGGTATTGGGGGTAAGCTCTCTGTTTCTGCACTACATCTGACCCAGGAGGCTGGGATCACATGAGAGTGCTCTACGGCACTAAGAGACTTAGTCAGGGGGGCATTGGGAGTAATTACATTAGGCTGGTCATCAGCGTTGGCCCCATTCACAAAGCTTACACACACACACACACACGTAATCAAGACATTTGTCAAACTTATCTCAAAGTAAATAATAATTCTTCAATTTTTATAATAATTGTTTCAATTTCCCCTTTTAGGCTTGTTTTACCTCTGTTAAGTCCATGATTGGACGTTTGCATGGTCAAGTTAGGATCCAGTAGGAGTTACTCCATAAAAGTCTCCTCATCGACTGATGCTACTTCCTGTTTGTGTTTGACCCTTGACCCCAGAACCAGGAAGTCGTCCTACTCCAAGCCCAAGGAGCCCACTGAGGAGAGTCACGGGTGGAACCTGTACGTCATCAACACCGTTCCCCCTCTCCAACTCTACCACGAAATGGTGCGCTACCATGGTTACCTCCACAGCTGTCAATCCCATCTATGGCGCGTCTACTCTCCTAGGTAGTGTACAGTTGTGCACACAGTCCTGTGTGTGTGTGTCAGGTGGAGTACAGTAAACGCTACGAGGAGACCAACCCCCAGTCCCAGAGCTGTCTGCACCTGCTGAGCGAGGCTCACCTGCTGCTGAGAGCCAAGCTGCTGGAGCCCCTGCAGGGTGACCCTGTCCCTCCGCCCCCCAGCACGGAGCCAGAGGGGCCCGCAGATGGAGCCCCAGACAGCCAGACTCTCCAGGGGGCTTTCCGGGAGAGCTGTGCCCAGCTAGGAGACTGCTTCAGCAGGTCAGAGACACCGGCGTGGCAGGGGAAGTGCATTGTGGATCATGGCTCATGAACCCTTTAACTAACACATTAGGAAGTCAGTTTACTTGACAGACTCGGTTGTAGATTAATAGATAAATGCGAATAGCCCGAATTTTTGTGTTTGCATTTGCTTTACATGAGCTATCTGTCCTACTGCAGATATGTGCAGAGAGACTGCCACCTGGCCCTGCCCTACTATAAGATGTCGGGCCTGTCAGTGACTGAGGTCATGGGGAGGAACCGACCCCAACCTGGCAACCCTGCCGGCTACGGCAAGGGCTTTCTGTTCTACCTCAAACACTCGCTGTACGAGGACACGGCCGAAGAGCTGAACCAGGTGAGGGGGAGGGAAGGGGGGAGGGGAGGAGAGAGGAGGAGGGGAGAGGAGGAGGGGAGAGGAGGAGGGGAGAGTGGAGGAGGAGGAATGGAGAGAGGAGGGGGGAGAGAGGAGGGGGGAGAGAGGAGGGGGGAGCGAGGAGGAAGGGAGACAGGAGGAAGGGAGAGGGGAGGAGGAGGAAGGGAGAGAGGAGGGGGGAGAGAGGAGGGGGGAGCGAGGAGGAAGGGAGACAGGAGGAAGGGAGAGGGGAGGAGGAGGAAGGGAGAGAGGAGGGGGGAAAGAGGAAGAGGGGAGAGAGGAGGGGAGAGAGGAGGAGGAAGGGAGAGGGGAGGAGAAGATTCTGAACGTGCAAACGAGAGACGTATAAAAGATGATAAGCAGTGGGCTGGATGACTGAAACCTTCTAGGTCTGTCGGCTCTAACCCCCCTCCCACTGCTGCTGTGTGTTGTAGGAGACAGCTGACGAGGTGCTGCAGGTGTTCAGCAGGACGGAGGCGTCCCAGCTGCCCCGCGTGTGTGCCAGCCCAGCGCTGGTGAACGCCAGCCCGGCCGCGGCCCTCGCCCACCTGGACCGCCTGGAGGCCACCGCGGGGCCCTCAGTGCCCCTCACCCTCTCCAAGGCCGCTCTCGCCCTCCGCATGGGCAACCTGCCCCTCTACGCGCATCACATGGGCCGGCATGCAGAGGTGTGTGTGTGTGTGAGCAAAGCAACCAGATCTATCGTCATCACTCCTACGAGATGTTGAGCAGCTGCTCCCCTTCCCCGCCCAGATGCTGCAGGTCTACGGCTTCATCGAGGAGCCCCAGCTGCTGTTGCACGCCCGCGGCCAGCAGGTGGCGCCCACGCCCCTTGCTCGCCACCTGAGGGGGAGCCAGGACGGCCTGCTGGTGGCCGCCCTGGTGGCCCTGCACGAGAACAACAAGCTCCGACTGGACCAGGCCGACCTCCTCTTCCAGGTTGGTGACGAAAGAGGTTGCGTGGGGGTGTGCATTCTCTAGAACAGTGGTTTTTAACCCAGTCCTCCTGCATGTTTTAGATGGTTCTTGCCTCCAACACACCTGATTCAGGGTTTCCCTGAGGACCAGGGTCAAGAACCGCTGCTCTAGAACCTTCTTTGAGACTCAACACGAGGGGCATGTATGTGAATACAGCGTGTGTGTGTGTGTGTGTGTATGTGTGTGCGCAGGAGCTGTGTTGGGACCAGACGGACGTCCAGGCCAGCCCTCAGCTCCTCGTGGACTTCTGGGAGGCTCTGCTCATGGCCTCGTCACAGGAAGCTGTCATCCAGGAGCTGCTGTTCCGTCTGGCCTCCGTCTACATTGACCGCCTCGCGCGCCGCCATCCTTGCGCCAGCCGGCCGCTTAAGACCGCAGAGGACCTGGTATGGTCACGGAGCTAGGGTTGTGGTTTAAGTCTGTTCTATATATTGTGTGTGGGTTTTTTTCTACGGAGTAGAATGAGTCGTGTCAAAGAAAGTGACGTGGTCATTTGTGTGTGTGTGTGTGTGTGTGTGTTGCAGATCAACTCGTGTTCTCACTACGGCGTGCTGTATCCCTGGGTGAACATCCTGACTCCAGCTCAGTCCAACATCGCCCACGACCACACGGAAGACCTGCAGAAACTCCAGGTAGCTCCCTTCCTCTCTCCTCTCCTGTCCGCTCTGTCTCTCTCCCCACCCTCACCCCCTCTCTGCCCTCCACCCTCACCCCCTCTCTGCCCTCCATCCCCCCCCCCCCCCCCCCGTGTCTCCCCTGACCCCCTCATGACCCTGCCGTGATCTGTAACCTGACGGTGGTGGTGGGTGATGTTGTTGTTGTAGTCGCTCCTGTGCGGCCCCTCCCTGGACGCGTCGTCCCTGCTCCCCCTGCTGGAGCAGCTGAGCCAGGACGACCAGGCGGGTCTGAGCGTGCACGTGCTCAGTGCCACCAGGCGGGGGCGCTACGAGAGCTCCCTCCAGCTCCTGCTGGACCGCTGCCCCCAGGCCATCATCCCCTACGCCAACCACGAGCTGCAGGACGCTCACATGGTAGCCCGAGCCCCCGCCCCGGATCTCCACCGTCATACATTCGCACCAGGAAGCCACTCCCTGACCTTTGAACCCTTGGCCCGTCTCTAACTGCGTGTTTTCCCCAGGCCCTGTGGTGGCAGAAGCTGTTTCCTGAGCTGTGTGAGAGGACCAGAGCGTCCGGAGGACAAGACAGCATCTTACTGGCCGCTCTCAAAGGTGAGACTAGCCTGGGTCGACCCCTGACCTCCAGCTCCTTTCTGTCTGCACATCTGGGGCGACTGGATAAGTGTAGTCACGTGATCATGACTCCTTAAAGCCTGCCATTCTTATTGTTTACACAATTTTTTCCTCTCTATATCTATATCATTTTATTGAAATAAATATTTATATATAGAGCTGTAAATATGGATCTTGTGGCTAAGAGATTTTGCGACACTGCAGAGACTGACTGAAAAACTCTCGGTGTCTCCATGACAACAGAGACGCTGGTGGTGGTTTCCATGGAGCTGAGTCCTCTGGAGTTCTTGGATCTGATGCCTGACGACGGGACGGCCCAGTTCTTCCTGCCTCACCTGCTGGAGTGCAGCCAGAGGAAGCTGCTCACCTGAGGGGGTGGGGCCTGCGAGGGGGCGGGGCCTAGGGCTGGACAGGGGCGGGGCCTACGGGAGGAAGCACTCAAACGGACGTGGTGGCAGGAGAAGATGAAAGAGTAGAGACCTACCAATGGGTTTGACTGGATATCGTTCCACTGATGGCTGTGCACCTATCAGGTGTGCTCATACTACATCTAACCCATAGAGGTGATGGGTGATGGGCTACTGGACTGTCTGCTGTCTGGGTCTCAACCAGGACCATGTGCTCAACTACTGACTGATCTGGACAATCACTCTCTTACAGAATCAGGAAGACCGGAAGAGTCAGGAAGATTACCAAATACTACTGATTATATATAAACACGAGAGAGTCTACTCCACATAGCTGTAGCCAACTGTATGCTATAAATATTTATGCTATAAATATTTATGCTATAAATATTTATGCTGCATGAAAAGGCTGTGGTCATCGTCAATGAAACTTAAATGTTTTGTTGTTGTGAAATAAATTGAGAAAAAGTACTGGAGAGGTTCTTTTTTGAAACGTTTAGTATTTGTAATAAGTGGGATGGTAAAACTATCTTTATTCAAAAGGAGCAAGAAAAGGACATTCAATTTAAAGCAATTCAACGCATTTTGTTAGTGACCAGGGATTGATACACAGCAACTGTGTAAATACTGAAGTGTTTGTATGATAACCACGTTCTCTGTGCAAAGTTAAAAGCAGTCTCGACTGACTGAACACCCAATCCATCCTTGTCATCCAAAGAAGCCTTTCTTTTTGCCTGTGGAAGGAGACAGAGAGAGAAACATGGTAAACCATCTTGCGACAAGTCACACAAGCACAGACATAGTAGGCTTCCCGCCATCCAGACAATTAGTCTCTGCGCACACACAGCCCCCCCCACCACACAAACACACCTTTCTCTGTTGCAGTGTAGATGGTGGTCATGCCCGCCATGATGTGGTCGGACACGTGACAGTGCAGCAGCCAGGAGCCCGGGTACTGCGGTCGCATCTTCACCGTCTGGAAGGTGGCGGGCGACAGGCCGAACACGTCCGTGCGATGTGACCGCCCGCCCAGCTGAGGGCGCCAGAGAGCACATGTCTCATTCCACACAGCGCAGTGACACGCATCACGCACACACTGAAAACTACTCTGAGGTGTGTGTGGGTGTGGGGGGGTTACCAGTACCTTGTATTCGAAGCTGTGGCCGTGGAAGTGCACTGTGTGTATGTCCATCTCGTTGCCCATGCCCATCAGGTACCAGTAGACCTTATCTCCCACCTGCATGTCTAGACCCTTCAGGTTCCCAAACACCCTTCCATTGATTGCTGCAGCAAGGGGAGGGGGAGGCAAGGGGGGGGGGAGGGAGGGAGGGAGGGACAGACAAGGTTGAGTGAGCAGTGAAGGTCTAGATCAGAGGAAGGGAGGGTGAAGCTGCCTGCTATGTCTAGAATCTACACAGAATCCAATTTAGATCAAGATGGCTTGAGGACACAGTTTCCTCACTAGACAGTCTGTGTTGAGAAGTCAAGTGGCCCCAACCCTTTCATTCACCATGCATCTTGTTGCTCTCCACGAAATCCTCGTTCTCCTTCAGGTTCTTGGGAGGGTTCTTGATGTGGGTTCGGATGTTCTCATCCAGGTACCACGACTCGTTTTCGTCAAACACCATGAAGAGCAGAGCAAACTCCTCCACTTCCTTCTTTAGGCCCAATGACCTACCCCAGCTCCGCTTACATATCACCAGGGGACCAATCAAACCACTGTACAGGTCCTGTTGGATGGATGAAGTCACACGTTAAATTCAGTCAAAGTAAAAAGAAACCCTGTATGGTTTACTGATTGTTGCACATCAGGAAGGGATGACCCACCTTGTTGACATCAACCCTAGAGTAGTACGCTCCAACAGAACAGTCCTCCTGAGCTGTGGTTGGACCAGCTGTCTTCGGAACGTACCATTCGTAAGTTTGGGTTTCACCTATAGGGGGGTGGTAGCACTTCCTTAAACAAGTCATTCAATGGAGAATAGGAACCTAATACCAGCTGTGGCACAGGACCCCCCCCCCCGATCTTACCAGGCTTGGTCTCCTTCACCGTGGGGCTGTCAGTCTTGACCCCGTGAGCGTCTATGGAGTAAGGTCTGCTGGCCATGTTCTTAAACACGATCTTCACCTTGTCTCCCACGTCCGCATGGATCATGGGGCCTGGGTGAGACAGGGCCAGAAGCGGGGTCAGTGGTGAGGAAAACGCAGCGCTGACTGGTGGGTTTGACTTCCACGCCATTTTTTTTTACCCAGAACCCCCAGGTGCTCCATGTCAGCAGGCCTCTCCACCTGCTTGGTGAACTTATCGCTGGTAAACTGCCTGTACACCACCTTCTTGTACTTGGAGCCGATGGAATGCTCCTTCTTGTCCAGGAAGGGAGCTCCGGGGCTGGAGAGGGGAGCGGGGTGGAGGAGAGAGGAGGCGAGGGGAGGTGGGGGTGGAGGAGAGAGGAGTGAAGAGGAGGCGAGGGGAGGTGGGGGTGGAGGAGAGAGGAGTGAAGAGGAGGCGAGGGGAGGTGGGGGTGGAGGTCAGACAAAGCAGTCCAGGAGGAATTAAATCACAACACACAACAGCGTCGTTTTCCAGGTTATGGGTCTGCCCGCTGGGCACGTCTGTCACATGGTGGTGAGGGCTTTTGATATACAGTTGCTGCCCTGTGGCATCAAGATGAGGACCCTGCTACATGTTACCTGTTGATGGAAACCCTGCTACATGCTAGCTGTTGATGCTAAACCCTGCTACATGCTAGCTGTTGATGCTAAACCCTGCTACATGCTAGCTGTTGATGCTAAACCCTGCTACATGCTAGCTGTTGATGCTAAACCCTGCTACATGCTAGCTGTTGATGCTAAACCCTGCTACATGCTACCTGTTGATGAGGCCCTGGTACTGTTCCGTCTCCCAGGTACGGTTGGGGGAGTAGTCCCAGTCCATCTCCAGGGCAGCAACGTAGTAGGTCTTGGAGTGGAGCATGATCTCTGACTGTCTGTTAAAGATGCTACACTTCTCCACAGTGTAGTTAGCCCTCATCCCTCCCGTGTAGTGGTCTGTTGTCCTGCACACCACCTCAAACTGACCTGGACACACACACACACACACACGACAGATTTACTCATCTTCTGCATGAGATGGACTGGTTTGCGTGCGTGCTTGTGTATACGTGTGTGTGTGTGTTATTACCCATGCTGTCAGGCTCCATGGTGACTGTGTGTGTTATGTGTGTGTGTTATTACCCATGCTGTCAGGCTCCATGGTGACAGTGTGTGTGTGTGTGTTATTACCCCTGCTGTCAGGCTCCATGGTGACTGTGTGTGTGTGTGTTATTACCCCTGCTGTCAGGCTCCATGGTGACTGTGTGTGTGTGTGTGTGTTATTACCCCTGCTGTCAGGCTCCATGGTGACTGTGTGTGTTATTACCCATGCTGTCAGGCTCCATGGTGACTGTGTGGGAGATGTGTGGAAACACACTGATGGTGTCTCTTCTGGTCTCTCTGTAAATGAAGCGGTTGCCATGGAAGTGAAGCCCGTGGATGTCGGTCTCGGTGCCCAGCCCAGACAGGTGCCACGACACTTTGTCCCCCTTGCACATGGTCAGTCCAGGAAGGTTCCCGTACATGAAACCGTTTAACGCTGTGGCGAACAAACCAAATAGAGATAAGTGTGTGTTTTTGTTCTGTGTCTGTGTGTGTGTGTGTGTGTGTGTGTCTCAGAGGACATCCACACTCACAGTGCATCTTGTTGGACTCCTGGAAGTCCTCATCATCCTTCTTGACTGTCTGAGGGGCTTTAGTAAACTGTTTGATGTTGTCGTCCAGATACCAGCTCAGGTTCTCATCGAACACCGTGGCCAGGAGGTGAAACTCTTTGTCAAAGTTTCTCTGAAACATCCAATAGAAGAATGTACATAAATGCATCCTAGAGTACTGTGCTGTTTTCCTGTACAGTCATCTACTATACAGTCCTACCTGCTTTCCCTTCTTTATGGTTTTGGGTTTGCAAACGAGGAGCGGACCGACCAGACCAGAGCTGGTGTCTCGGACGGCGTCGACAGCAGAGTAGTACAGGTAGGTGATGCAGTCCGCGTCACTCTCCACCGGGCCGCCCCCCTTGGGCACCACCCACTCGTAGGTGTAGGTAGTGCCTGGTTGGACGAGCGATGCTGGGGGTGGGGTTACAATTCCTGGGTGGAGAAAGGCCAAAGGAGTGTTCAGAATCGAATAATCAAAATCATCTCTTCGGCCTGTCGTCTGCCTGTGAAGGCCAGAATAATCAATCGTCTGAAAAGGGCATAGATTAGAGTGTGTTAGGAACAACTGAAAGACTGTTTCTTGTCATGTGCAGTCAGTAAATCAGCTCAAACATGGACTAACCCACCACAGGACTTCAGTCTCTTACTGGACTCTGGACGTTAGCTACCCTCCCCACCACCCTCTATGCAAACAACATAACATCTCCGGTTCTGTTGCATTTGGCCACGGTTTGGTTGAGCAAAAGTGTTCCCTGTGGTCACAATGGTTACACAAGAACAGTGTGATCTGAAAACAATCTCCACCTGCTGACAATGTCTACACATCTGAGGAACGTGGGGTGTGTGTGTGGTTTCAAGTCAACTTACTTGTCTCCTTCTTGATCTCTCGGAGTTTCTTCACTGTGTGGGACTCTGTGAAGGTGTAAGATGATGAATGTGTTTCAAAGCGAGCAAAAACTCCTCATGCACAGTGAAAGACCTCATGTATTTGCGATTAGCAAAACATCGTCAAAAGAGGGTGTCAAGATACCAAATGTTCTATGAGGAATAAACAAATCTGAACTCCTCAACTCGATGAGCGGATCAATCTGCTGACCTTCCAGTTCATTGTAGTAGAGGGTTCCCTCCTGCTCGATGCTGTACTGCACCCCGTGTGGCTGAACGCTGTAAGGGCGCTTAGCGTTGTTCTTGAACACCACCTTGATGGTGTCCTCCTCCTCCGCACGGATCACCGGACCTGAGGTGGAGTAGGCCCGTCCATCAACACAACCGCCAGATCAACCTTAAATTCCCTGATCGATTATCCATGATGTACACAAGGGGTCTCTAACCCTCTTCCTGCAGAACTGCCTTCCTAACGCTTTTTGCTCCAACCCCAATTGCAACTAACCTGATTCAACACATCAGCTAGTTATTAGAATCAGGTGTGCTGGATTAGGGTTGGAGTGAAAACCTGTCGAGGGAAGCTCTCCTGGAAGAGGACTGGAGATGCGCCTCAGCGTGCGGTGTACTGAATGACTACATACTCTAATGTGCAAAACTGCATTACCCAGAATTCCTAGGTGCTGCTCCTCAGGTGTCCTGTCCTTGCGCTTGGTGAAGGTGTTGTCAGTGTACTCCACATACCTGGCCTTCTTGTACTTCCCTCCAATCCTGTCATTCCCTCGCGCAAAGAATGTCTCAGAATCACTTCAGACAGAAAGAAAGAATAGTTTAGTTAGTTAAATGTCTTCAGTAGCATTTGACTTTGGCGGTTTCAGCTTGCGATGTGAGTTCAGACCACGGCGTGGTGATTGTGTCGTGTCCGTGGTGTGTTTGACGTCTCGTGTTTCTGGGCTACCTGTCAGTTGCCAGAGGATGTCCAGAGTTGAGGTTGTTCTGGGAGGGGGCGTAATCCCATAGCTCCTCCTCCGCCGCGATGAAGTACTGTCTGACCTCGCCGTAGGGGCGGGGCTTGTGCACGTTGGGGAAACACTTCTTGACCTCAAACAGCACCTGCATGCCCGCTGACAAGAGCCACAACAGAGGAAGGGTTCATTGTATGATACTGTACATGGTTAGTATGCGTGTAAATACATTTATAGTTGTCAATGCTTTGGCAAAACAAGCGTGTTTTTGTCTGGTCAAAACAGTTCCTGAGATGAACGTGTTGACTGTGGAGACATACATTGCAGGTGGTCATTGACCTGGCAGGCCAGAATCCAGTTCCCTGGGTTGTCAGCGATCATCTCCACGTTGGTGAAGGTGGCGGGGAAGAGGCTGACGGTGTCCGTGTGCCGGCCCTGGTGGGTGAGGATCTGGCCGTGGAAGTAGGCCGTGTGCACATCCATCTCGTTGCCCATCCCAAACAGGTGCCAGTGGATCTTGTTTCCCACACACATGCTGAACCCAGGCAGGTTCCCATACATGTAACCGTTGATGGCTGAAGGACCGGAGACCACAGTGGGTTAGGAGGGTGGATGTTCTGTGTGTGTGTGTCTGAGCGGTGAGAGAATCGGGCTAGTAATCAGAAGGTTGCCAGTTTGATTCCCGGCTGTGCCAAATGACATTGTGTCTTTGGGCAAGGCACTTCACCCTACTTGCCTCGGGGGGAATATCTGCTAAATGACTAAATGTAAATGCAAAATGGTTGTGTGTGCGTGTGTGGGTCTCACAGTGCATGAGGTTGCTCTCCTTGAAGTCCTCGTCCTCCTTGTCCACCTTGACCGTGCAGTGAGTCTTGATGTTGTCGTCCAAGTACCAGCTCATGTTCTCGTCCGACACGGTGAACATCAGAGCGTACAGGTAGTCAGCTGACTTATCTCCATGGACGTCCAGGGTTCCTGGACATAGAAAGATGGAGTTCTAGATCTACACCTGCAGAAGGGACCTCAACCAAAGGTACTCTATGGCCAATACATTGTTACGACTGGTATCCCTGACAACTGAGACATTTGATACACCTTATGTCAACAGTGAATGATAGGGTTTTTTTATTTGGACGGACTCCTGGGGTCAGATGGCTGAGCAGTTAGGGAGTCAGGCTATTAATCAGAAGGTCGTTGGTTTGATTCCCGGACGTGCCAAATGACGTTGTGTACTTGGGCAAGGCACTTCACCCTACTTGCCTCGGGGAGAATGTCCCTGTACTTACTGTAAATCGCTCTGGATAAGAGCGTCTGCTAAGTGACTAAATGTAAATGTACTTGAACATAAACAATTCCTATAGTCGTCCAGAGAGAAGCCTGTACCTTTCTTGCAGATGATGAGGGGTCCCACGAGGCCTGAGGCGATGTCTTTGGGAGCGCTGGTGTGCGAGTGGTACAGCCGCGTCAGACAGTTGGTGTCGTCCGCAGCGGGAGCGTGGTTAGACGGCAGCTGCCAGTGATAGGTGTAGCTCTTCCCAGGATCCACCTTGTCCCCGTGCTTGTCCTCTGGTCCCGTGTCATCCGGGTACAGGGCGCCTGGGGAGCGGGAGAAGAACCAGAGGGGAGTCACGGGAGAGATTTCTAATTTGGGTAAAAATTGAACATTTCATGAAGCATTTCAGATTACAGATTACGAAATAACAGACTGTGTTGACGTTTCAATTTTGCCCTTGACTCTCAGCCCCCCCCTCAGGACCACCATCTCTACCCCCACCCTTTCGGAATTCCCCTGGCCCCTTGGCCCCCTGGACTCCTGGACCCCTGGCCCTCTGGACCCTTGGTCCCCTGGACCCCTGGCCCTCTGGACCCTTGGTCCCCTGGCCCTCTGGACCCTTGGTCCCCTGGCCCCCTGGACCCCTGGCCTCCTCACCCTCGTTGGTCTTGTTGTAGCTGACTCCGTGGGGGTGCATGGAGTAGGGTCTGGAAGCCATGTTCTTCAGGTGGACCACCAGGGTGTCTCCTTCCTCGGCGGCCAGCAAGGGACCCAGGAAACCAAGCCACTTGGGCTTGTCTATCTCCTGCCTGTAGGTGGCGTCGCTGTACTGCAGGTACACAGCTTTCTTGTACACCCGGCCGATGCGCTGGGGGCCTTTCTCCAGGAAGGTGGCGGCATGTCTGGAGTTAAAACAGAATAAAACAGGTCTGGCTTGGGGATGCAGATCAGATTAAGATCTAGTGGTCTGGTCTAGGGCAGGTTCTTGAAGTTCAATTGTTAAAAATCGTTGTTTTAGGCATTTATTGAGTAGAAATCAACAGGGCAAGGTGTTGTGTCATCACATCTGACAGACTTCCAGAGGGGTCGTTCAGCTGACGTGTTGGCTTGAGCTCTCTGCTTGATCTGGCTGTGTGACCTGTGTTGTTTTAGCTGTGCTCTGTGTTATTTTAGTGCCGTATGTCTAACATTTCTGTACGCGTAACATACTATGTTTATCTGTTTTCTTCACAAAAGAATATGGATCTAAAACTTAATTCAATCATCTTAATGTGATGGGTCTATGTGTCATCGCATTGCACGTGGTGCACCAACAGTATCGTTTTGTTTGAGCAATCCAGTAACCACTAATATAATTGCATTTTAAAGACTGTAAAAAAAGCATCAATCAAAAAGAACATATCTTAACAGCAATCTATTGACCAATTAATGTATATTATCTTGGAAATTAAGACCACGGTATATATATATATATGCTTTTAATTCTCAATAGTACTCACTCGTCTTCTTTCAGAGTTTTGTTGAGGATTACGTTGACCCCCCGAGGTGCGTAATCCCACTGCACTTCCTTAATCCCAATAAAGTACTCCCTGGTGATGCAAGTCACAGAGGCCGCTCCACAGAGGAGCAGGATCAGGGTGGCTGGACAACCCCCCATTCTGGATCTTCTCTGGGTCATCTCCCCTCCACAGCGCCTTTATAAGACACAGCCTCTGACTGGCGCCTCCAAACAGCCTATCAGAGCCTGGACAGAGTGTCATTGATCCCACAACAGACATCACACATGACCTTTGACCTTCCGCTTGATTAATGAGACAGCCCTCTGCCATTCTCCCTGTCATTTCCTGCTCCTTGATTGGGTAGAAAAGAAAACAACAGCGTCAGTTGTTTGCTTTGTGATGCCCATATTGCCTTGTAACTAGCACCCAGCACCAGACACACATACACACAGGCACTTTCTTTCACGAAACTGCATTTTCTGGCAATATTACTCTTCCACTGGTGTGGTAAAGAGGTGAAACACTTTACCACACCCCAACAATGATGGGTTAAGGTCTTAAAAGATACACTTTATGAATGATGAGTATCTGGAAATTGAATTTTGGCCCAGTGAAGCCACTCTAAGGAGACACTGAGGCCCCATGGTGACCATGGTGACCATGGTGACCATGGTGACCATGGTCCAGTATGGTCCAGTGTAATGATTCACCAAAGAGTTTGTATTCTGTCAACAGACAGAGAGTTACATGAGTGCATGAGCAATCAGAACATGCCCCTGGAGTTCCCAGCTGGAGGTGAAACGAGTGCAGATCTGATCGATGCTGGACTGGAACTCATGCAAGAATGCCCAGCATGTCTTCACACTAACACAAGCATACACAAACAAAGAATACACAATATACGCAAATGTAACAAACACAAATGCCACACACACACACACTCACACAAATGAACACAGCACTTTGAAATTGAAAATATTTATTCATTTACGGCTGCACAAACATTATAAAAATATTACACGCACACTAATATATAAAATAGCCTTTAAATTCATCTAGCGTCTGCAAGACCAAATAATTTATAAAACATTTTACAGAAAAATGAAAATAGTCCATATAAAAGACAACACTCCATACAAAAATACTTTTGTGCCTCAAATGTCGACATCAAACAGTTCCGAATATAGTTCCACTAACCACACATCATATCAGGAGCAATAATGACCCAACCGCTCTAGTTAAATGAATACTGCTTGTGGTAAGAAACCTTAAACATACATCTGTCTCATACAAGGATGAGGCGAAGCTGGCTTTTAAAAATCACTCTTTTTATCACTCGTAAGTGACAGGGGCAGTCATTCATCTGTTGCTAGGAGACAGCACTGTCAGGGTGCATCTCAATAGTGTACAAGAGCTCACTCTCCTCTTACCCTCTTTTCATCTTCACAGGTCTCTGACCTTCACCTTCCGTCAGAATGTGAGGGAAGGTGAAGGAAAGGAGAGAAGGTGAAGGAAAGGAGAGAAGGTGAAGGAAAGGAGAGAAGGTGAAGGAAAGGAGAGAAGGTGAAGGAAAGGAGAGAAGGTGAAGGAAAGGAGAGAAGGTGAAGGCACAGAGGGGACCTCTATGAAACGAGTTGAATGACCAGGATGCACGTCATGTTAGTAATACCGAGGGACTCTACATTGATCTAAATATTTAGGACGTGTTTAAATGTTTTCCCAGTGGCTAGCAGACATGTCCCGGGCATGCTGTGAATGTTTATGTTTGTGTACCTCTCTCCTGTATGTAGTTAACCTGTTAGTGTTTTCATGTGTGTGTGTGTGTGTGTGTGTGTGTGTGTGTGTGTGTGTTCAGGCGTTGAGGCTGTACTCCTGCTTGTAGCAGCAGGGCCTGCAGACGGCGGTGACCAGCCCGTTGAAGATCTGCAGGATGCAGATGATGAACTGCAGAGTGCTCAATCCCAGCAAGACGGACAGCAAGGTCACATTCCACTCCACGATGTGCTGAGGCTGCAAGCACTGGCGCCACGAGACTGGCTCCAGCAGGTAGCTATGGAAACGCACAGGGTACATTGTTTGCGGTTAATAATGAAGGATTTAGGCTTGGGCTCTTATTAAGTGTTGGGACAGAGTTGTTCCAAATGTAAGCCGGAGCACAGGTCCAGCACACAGAGCACATAGTGTGGTCAACCGTGTGAGGTACTGATGTCCGGTCCTACCCGGTCCTACCTGCCCCCTGAGTTAGAGAAGGGGTACGTCCATCCAAGGTCAGTGAAACAGAAGGGGCCCTGTAACATGGCCATGGCGGAGATCACAAAACAGTACCCAGAACCTGCCAGCCCCACCAGGGAAGCCATGACCGCGCCACACATCTGCACCACACACACACACAGAGAGAGAGAGAGAGGGAAAGAGAGAGGGAAAGAGAGAGTTTTAAGTCAGAGAGTCACATGTGCACAGGCACAGCTGCAAAAACAAGTCCCTTGGGAAGAATGTGCATGTGTGCCTGCTTCCCAATATGTGCCTGGGTAGGGGAGTGGGGTTTTTTTGTATGTGAATGACACGTGAGTTTCTTTGTGTGGGCGTGTGTAAGCAGCTGTTGGCTTATCTCCGTTACAAAGTAGCACATCGACAGATAAAGCTTTTGTAGGCCTCTCTACCACAGCTCAGTTGACAGTTGCTTTGCAGAATTAGCTTAGCATATACAGTAAGCCACTTCTTGGGAATTGGGTCAGCATAATTTATCCTGTTGTTCACATGAGCCTCTTAGTAGCATTAGCTTAGCATACCACCTGATGCTGTTCACATGAGCCCCTTTGTAGCATTAGCTTAGCATAGTCTACCGATGGAGACAAGATCTCTCTAGCGGATCTTCTATCTCCTCACCATGAAGCTCTCGTTCCAGCAGCACCCTGTGCACTTCCCCAGGCTGATGAAGACTCCTGCAGGCAGGAACATCTATGGGGAGACGACACAGTTAGAGAAGAACGTTATCTGGATGTTTGTCTTGGCTTCGTTTTGAGAGTTTCCCTCCAATGGGAGACGCCTCTCAAACACATTTTCTTGTTGACCGCCACAGATTGGCATTTTTGTCTGTTACAGAAGATTAGAAGGTTAGTGTTGAGACTCAGAACCCATTAAGACACCCTGAATGTTTTGCTGACTGCAACAAGTTGCTTAAGGATTAGGTCAACCTTGTTTACTGTATCTAGTGTCACAAGGAGAACCTGTGTGTGTGCGTGTGTGTGTGTGTGTGAGTGTGGGGGGGGGGGGGGGGTTCTAGATAACAAGACCCAGAGCCATTAACAAAACAGAGCCATGAAACAAAGGCTTATCCAAACCTTCACACACACACAATGGGATTCAAGGACTTTCTAGCCAACTAGCTACCGTGGTTACACAGGGGCAGACAGGATGTGATGAAACCACGACACCTGAAAATTGGCATTTTCCCTATTCGGACTTCTGTTCCGTTTCTGACATCATTAAAAAACTACAAGAAAAGAGCTATCTTATCTGGGATGAACAAATACATTGATTTGGAAAAGGACAAACAAACATGAAAGGCAAGGATAAGACTGAGCGGTGATCCTTTTAGGAAAGGTGGAAAAGTGGGGGGGGGGAATGAGTGGAAAGAAGAGGGGCGGATTTTCTCTTGTTCTTTTTCCTGTGTCAAAGTTTCCCTCTGTCCAGTGAAAACACTAAATGATTTCCTCAGTGAGGTCATTTAGATATCACGGACGGAAGTCCACAGGGTCGCCATGGTCAAACCATCTCCACACACACATCCAGGATGTCCCCTTAATGAACAAGCACGTCAGCACTAACCGACCCCAGTCAAAACTTCTCCCCACCCCAAAACGGCACTAAGCGTCTTTACATCATTTCTCAAACCCAATGAAAATAGCAATCCTTTGACACCCCAACATAAAATTCCAGGATTTTCCTTTATAAGACACCCATGAAATGTAGGTTCAAGCCAATTATCTTGGGGGGACTGAATTAAATAATAAATAGCATCTAGATTAAAATAAATGTAAAACATATTTTTGTAGCATATATCCACAGTGACTGTAGCCTGTATCACAAATCCTAGTGCGCAACTCTGTGTAGTGTGACGAGCCTGGATCTGGAACCAACTCACCAGCACGCCTCCTCCTCCGATGCCCATGAAGTACCAGGTGTACCTGGACAGACGTTCCTGCTGCAGGTAGGAGACTTCCCCTCCAGGGAAGAACAGCAACACGTTAGCCACGATGCAGCCCAGCGCCAGAGGCAACAGGGCGAAGCCCAGGGAGCGAGCAAAGCCCACGGTACACATCACCACGCTGGGAAGAACAGCGGAATGAAGGAGAGAGACGCGAATGAGGAGGAGGAGACTGGAGCGAGTGTGTGTGGGAGAGAGAGAACGAGTGAGTGGGTGAGAAGGAGAGGTTGGAGAGGGCTGCAGCCCACTGGTAATCCAGGAAGAGGACTGAGAACTCTCCCAGCAAGTAGTGGTTTTTAAGACAAGTCTGCCGTCCTGTCAGTCACACTGGGGAGGTGACGCAATAGGCCGGGTTCTAGGGCCAGGGGAGAAAGGGGAGGCCACAGGAAGAGAGGCTGAGAGGCTGGGGCTGAACCTATCCTGTGGGGGCTGAAAAGCATTCAGACCAAAAATTTGACAAATCCCTTGTGTGTGTGTGTGTGTGTGTGTGGGTTTGTGAAGTGTTTTGTCCACATCCTGCCCGAACCGAGTGCCATAAGGGTTGCATTCACTTTTCGATAGGCATTCAAAACTTGTGACAAAGGAACAACTTTCCATCTCTATAGGGAAACGTCACGACAAAATACTTTTGGAGTGTCTCACTGCTAAAATTATTTCACCTTCTTTGTGTGACTCATTGTGGCTGGAGGTCTTTCGCAGTCAGAAGAAACATGTTGAAAGGCAAAGAGAATGTCTCTAAAATCTAACTAAAGGCCTTCAAATTAGTCTTGCCACGCAAACTTGACCGAGTCCAGCAGTCTTCTTTTTGACTATTAAGTTAAAGTTTCCTTTCATCACATTTTGAATATGTCAAATGAGACATTTCAGTGAGATTATCCTTCTTGTTACTGTCATTTCATTGTCATCAAATAGAGGTTTGTTGGAAAAACAAATATCTGCCCTAAGCCATTCCACTAAGAGGTGCCAGGACTACCCAAATCTGCAGTTCCCCACCTGTACTGTAGAGGGCATCAGGTAAACAGGCAAATCAACTCATCATCACCACTGACTAATATTCTACAAGGCTGATTTACCGTTACAAACCAGAACAATTATTTTCAATCTGATGAATTGCAAAAATGTAAACATTTGTGCTCATAGACAAAGCTTTTACAGGGGCATGTTCTCCCACCATGATGTAATTAACCAGAGTGGAACGTATCAACAAGTGACAGAAACAAACCCTTTCTCAGTGGATCAGGGATTACCACCAGGTTGTAATCTGGCATAACAAACCCAGGCCCGTGGGTCGCTAATGATCGTCGACGGCCCACACTGAACTTGGATTATGTATGCAAACAAACGGGTTGGTCAACAGAAGTACACTGGTCCTTTCTTTCATTTGCTGACTAACATTCTCCCGGGATTAGTGGCTGTAAGGGGATCAAACTGAGACAAAGTCCAACTAGACGAGGGGACACAGGCTGTCTGTGTGACAGGACAGACCCTTGTCAACATAGGGGACTATTGTCCTACGGATGGGTCATGACAGCATTTGACACCACAGACCCCTTCTGTTCTCCCAACAAACAAGCCACTAGATGGTCACAAGCCACTGACTAATGGTGCAAAGGCTACAGCTCGATGGCAGCGCATCTGAACTCAGATCAAGAGGTCACAGGTATGAACCCCGTCTGGATGAAAGCGACATCAAGATGAAAGCGAAATGAAAACTTCTTATTGGTTTTACTGCTCATAGACAGGAACCGAGGAGGATAAAAGGTTTCAAAGGATTGTAATGATCAGTTCAGTTACAATCTTCTTTGGATTCGTTATATCTTTATCTATCTTTTCGACTCTTTTGTGTTTGTGTTGACCTAGTTATCACAGAGTATACATACTGTGTGTATGTAAGCGTGTGTGCGAGTTGGAGAACAACTCGGTGAATAACAGGTAAGATGTCACTGTTCAACTTTGTTCCTCTTTCCTCTGCCAGAAGGAGATGTGGTATCTGCCCAAAGCCTTTTCCATGCTTCTAAAATAGAAAAAAAAAGATAAGACACCGCATCCACGCCCCTCCCAGCGCTGTCTGCTCCTGTTGTGCTCCTTCAGTGATATAGTACCCAGTGTGTAACCCTGTGGCACCCCACCCAAAGCCCTCCCCCCCTAGCCTAGCTCCGTGGGAGAATGCCTTTCAGGGGAGTGAGGAAGAGATGGACGACGTGGAGGGGTGGAGTCCAGGCCAGTGGTGTTGTTCTACAGGTTCTGGGACACGTAGTTCCGTCTGGAATCCTGTTCCGTGTTCCTCGATTTTCCATGATCATGCACCAGGGTCTCAGGGTGGGGTGGTCACTCAATCCCCCCATCCCTCCCTCAAACTCCCAACCCACAACTGACCTCCACTCTCAGCCTCCCCCCTGAAGCAGGAAACACAGCGGGAAGGGGGGTTGGGTACTCATAAAACGACCGTGACTCATGACAGGAAGTGGCCCTGTTCCACACTTCCTCTCAGAGAATAGTCAGGGACGTTAAGCCGGGCTGACGCATCGGGGGTACGCAGTCAAGGCGAGGCAACATAACACTTTATTACAAGTGTTCTGAGACACACACAAGTGCAGTGAATGAACGGTGACTGTATATGGAGTCTTCCCACTGTAGGCTGTAGCGCCCACTTATTTAGGGGCCTGGGCTGCTGAGTTAGAGAGAACAGCTAGTTGTTCTGGGCCCTGGGGGTGTAGCAGCAGACATCCGTGCATCTCCAGAAATAATCTCCTAAAATAGCCCAACCGACACAAAGAACTGATTCATTATGTCAGTACTTCTGTCTGGGACCAAGACAAGTATCCTACTAAATGGAATAAAAGTTTATTTGTATCTACATAATACGATTTGTATACAAAAATCAAGCGATTTGCTGTGAAACTTGTCTCATACAGTAGAACAGTTCCTTTCAATTTACAAAAATAAGTTGATGAAACCTATAGTCATCTAACTTGGTTTTCAACAGTAATCGTACTGTTTTAGAGTCCAAAGGCCAAAATTCTGAGGATTAATACAATTTAAGGAGGGTTTGCCAACCAACAACACTTCTTTTGGTTTTGAGCGGCAAAATACTAGGATGGAGTTCTGCAGCGCCCCCTAGAGGAAAGCAGAGGACTAGAATCCCTGAGCACAGCCATCCCCTCTGGCGTCAGATCCTGCCCACAACACCCTGATGCCTGGGTCCTCCTGATGGGCAGCCTTGTTCCACCAATCTCCAACCGAGATAACCTGACCCCGCCCAAACTTGGAGCGCTCGTGACCGCTGATAGGCCAGTTTACAGCATGGCCCCGCCTTCTTAGGTCTTCAGCCACTCCCTGGTCCACACCCTCTTCCAGGTTGATATTCCACAGCCGGCCTGAGAAGGGAAAACAAGAACGTCTTGTCCAGGAGACAGAATCATCCTCCTATCACTGGACTGTTTTCACTGGCTGGTTTAAAAGCCCCACTAACTTCCTCAACACAACTGTTAATAAAGTTTGACTGAACCAACATTGTTTTAAATAAACAAACATGGACAAGAGGGAACTGAGGAACAGTCAAATGTTTATGGGAACACTAAGACGATAAGGAGAACATCCTGGTTGAACAGCAAGAGTTGCGTTATAACTAACAAATTGCGGGGCTGTATAGCAGGACTTTGAACTGGTGGGAGGTTTACAAGTCAATTACAACCTGCTTTTTTTCAAGTGTTTTTATAGCATGAATAAATATATATTCACACCATCAAGACACGATTTAATGTGCTGCAGCTGTATGCTCCCAGGCCCTGCTCCAACAGTTGACCAGTACTGCACCAGTCACTAGTCCACCAGTCCACCAGTCCACCAGTGTACCAGTGTACCAGTCCACCAGTGTACCAGTTTACCAGTCCACCAGTGTACCAGTGCAGAGTCCAGAGGGCTCTCTGGCACGTGAGAAGGGCTTCAGGACCCGGCTGAACCTGCGTTCAGTCCAGTAAGCTGCTTTCCCCTGGCTGTACCATGGAAGCAGCTGCTTTCCCCTGGCTGTACCATGGAAGCAGGTGGGAAGCTCACCTGTGGGGTCGTGTTGGACGAACACACGAGGGGCGTCCAGGGCCTGCTGGGGGTCCATACCAAACTCACACATGTTCAACAGCACCTGGAGACAGAGGGGTTGAGACCGGACAGTCCTAGCATGACGATGCGCGCGCCTGTGTGTGTGTGCCATATGTGTCTGTGTGTAGTGTGTGTATGTAGTGTGTGTGTGTAGTGTGTGTCCTCACATTTTCAATGTGTGCGTGTTGAATGTATTTGTGCGGTTGTGTGTAAATGTGTGTTGTGTGTTTGATTGATTAGCGCGCGCATGTGTGTGAACCCTGTTGTATATGTGTGCATACTGTACGTGTGTGTGTGTGCATACTGTGTGTGTGTACCTGCACGTGCCCCTGAGGCTGCATGAAGGCCCCCATGACTCCCAGAGAGCCGAGGAGGCGTCCGGACGTGGGGTCGCTGAGCAGGGCGGCCATGATGGTGTGGTACGGCCGCTTTCCCCCGCCAATGCAGTTACCGTGGTTACGGTCCAGGGAGAAGCTGGCGCCGCGGTTCTGACAGAACCACAACGAGACCAGGTTGGGATGGAGAGCAGGACAACCACAACAAGACCGACCGTTATTGAGATCCTGACTTTGGGTTCTGAATGTACCTGTTTTATACCTGCACTGATGTCGTTACGAAAAAACTCTGGAAGCACTGTTCTAATACAACCATTCTATATGTGTGTTCTTGGACAGTAGGTGACCAATGTCTGTCTCTCTGACTGGCCACCCATCCACCTGTCTGTCTGTCTGTCTGTCCATCTACCTGTCTGTCTGTCCATCTACCTGTCTGTCTGTCCGTCTGTCTTCCTGTCAGCCTGTCTGTCTTTTAGTTAATGTCCTCTCTTTGTACGACCAGGCTGTGTCCCACCTGCAGAGAGAAGCCACATCCCTCTGGGACCAGGCCTGTCCCAAAGCCCATGTAGTTACTGTTGACCAGGGAGCAGGCGTTGCCCTGCTCATCCACCACACAGAAGTATACCGTGTCACTTCCTGTAGGGACACCACGCTCCACCTCACCGCGAGCCCTGAAGACAAACACAGATCTGAGATCAGGTCCCCACGACCTCTTAACACCAGTGGAACGCCCGGTCCCTGAAAGTGATGTTTAAATGTATAACAATGCATCAATTTAACCTCTTAACCCCTCAGTAGCCCGTCAGAACTCCATTTCCAGTCGAATGATTCTAGGATGCTACATGGAGGTGTGTGTGTGTGTGTGTATGAAACGTTGTTTTGAAACCCGCCAAGAAAATAAGTCGAAAATAAGACTTAATCTCGGTGAATGGATTACTCCTGTTGGTTTCACTACCATGGTTTGTGTGGAAAAATCATGTCACATGGAATGCGAATCAAGCTCCATTGAGAAATCTGTGGCATGTGTCAGAAAGGGCAATTATATCTCCCACTTCATTCTCTACTGCAGATATCAGTCATTTAGCAATTGACTGTGAATAGATGAGGTCATATAGGAAGGATCATCTTCTGATTGGCTAAAGTCTACATTAATGACCAAGAGTATCAGTACTGGCATGTGTTCTGGCGCGCACACATACATCAACACACACACACACACTCAGAATGTTTCCGACAGAGGGCCATTATAGGTGGGTCAGAAGGTGATAGGAGTGTGGGGGCTGTAGAACAAGGCGTGGCAGGGCAGAGGTAAACAGTGTTATCAGAGTGGACAAAAAGTGCCTGGTACACAGTGGTACAGGGGAGGGCCGGGGCCGGGGCCGAGAGGGTGAGACAATCAACGACGGAATTAGATTGGAAAGATAAACGATTCAAAGATTAGTAAAAAGGAGCGGGAGATAAACGGATGAGGTTTGGAAATGTGAGAGTGTCATATTTCTGGACTTTGGAAAGAAAAATGGCTTCATTTCAGGGAGTCAGGTGGCTGAGCGGTTAGGGAGTCGGGCTGAAGGTCACCAGTTCGATTCACACCAAATGACGTTGTGTCCTTGGGCAAGGCACTTCACCCTACTTGCCTCGGGGGGAATGTCCCTGTACTTACTGTAAGTCGCTCTGGATAAGAGCGTCTGCTAAATGACTAAATGTAAATTTCACTTTCAGTGCTGTTGGCTGTAATCCAAACTGTGTAATTGTGAAGTGGTCCTACCTATCTCTCTGTGTGTAGAGCCTTCTGTACTTGTCTGTGTGGGGTTTGTGGGGTTTGTAGTCTTACCTCTCCATGTTGATTAGCTGGGACCTCTGATGGCTGTAGTCTTTGGCCAGTAGGTCTTTCAGGGGCATGGTCACATGGTCTGGGTCGCCACAGTAATGCATCGTATCTGTTAAGCTCAGCTTCAGAGCTTCAGCCACAACATGGAGATAGCTGGCACTGTTGTGACCCAACTCTGTATATACACACACATACAGAAATGACACTTTATATCAAATAAATAGTTTCCCACGGTGAGTGGATCTTGTAGTTCAAATGAATGACTGATGATGTACGGTAGCTGTCCTGATGTGTTGTAGGGTGCTTTGAGCGTACTGTACCTTTAACAGGGAAGTTCTCCAAGATGTTGAGGGCAATGAGAGCTGCCATGCCCTGACCATTAGGTGGTGGCTCCCACAGTCTCACACCCTGGCAGATTCAAATCACATTCACGCATCTAATCACGCATCTAAGGGGCCTATTTATTGGCCAGCCGCAGTACATACTGTGAGATGGGTTTGTTGCACGGGGGCCGTCCTGGGTGGGGCTGTACCTTGTAGTCGGTGTAGATGGGTGTGACCTCCTGGCTGTTGTGGCTGCCCAGGTCCTCCGGAGTCATCACACCCCCGTTCTCTCTGATGACGTTAACGATGGCTTCTGCCACTCCTCCACAGTAGAAGCCTGCTTTACCCTGCTGGCCTAGCAGCTGGACAAACACACACACACACACAGGTTCAATAAAAGTCCTGAAGACACACACGTACGCAAACAAACACACACACAGGTTCGATGAAAGTCTTAAAGACCAACTTCTCCCCCTGTATATTAGAGTCTGGCCGTTTATAAAGCAATACAGTGATGCTGGTGATGTATGTTACTGTGATCCTAATGTATAGCACGTTTCATCTATACGTCAGTCTTTTACACTCAGAACACAGGGGGAACAGATTTACCTGGGGGGACAGATTTCAAACATTTCCCTGGAGGCATGAGACCTGAAAAAGGTTTTTTTTTTTACAATAAAAAAGGTTGAAAAAAATGTACTGTTCTCATCAATGATGCAAACCTAGTTTTGAAAATAATTTATTTTCGTTTTGTAGAAAACGTTTTTCAAAATCCAAGTCTTTTACACTGAGAACACAAGGGGGACAGATTTACCTGGAGGCCTGGGGAAAGTGGTTCCCCTAACGACCGTACGCAAACACACAAGTAAGTACACACGGACTCAGATTCAACACAAGGCCTGGGACACACACAGGACTGTACAGGATATTAAGATCCCAGAGGGCACAAGCATCCGTGAAGAAATCACAATGTGCACGTACACGGAGAAAAGTTGACCTGTCAGCGTTAACTAATGGAGGGTAAACAGTGAACCCTCAGCACGCTACACAATGTCTGGGCAGACAGTGAAACGTTAACAGAACAAACACAACAGCAGAGCAGCTGTAGTAATGACTAACTATCCCTGTGAGGAAACATCCAACACAGGACGGACATGCTAACAGAACATACAGTCTACATGCGTGAATGGAGTAGACAGGGTGTGAATGTTAGCATAACCCCATGACATAGCACAACAAGAAGGTCGCATTGTCCCACGTCCACACACACACACACACACACACACACACACACAGATAACGTTTTTCTCGTTGTTGAATGGTGCAGTCTCCCCAACCTAACGACCCCACCACCCCACCCCCCCACCCCCCCACCCCCCCACCCCCACTCCTCCTTGTGGTGATTCATTCACCAGTGTAATGAAGCCCCTAGATCAATACAGTCCACACCAGCGCCCGCAGTAAGGTGTCCTGCCTCTGACGCATAACAGACAGGTATGTGCCTGGACTCGCCTGTGGGAATCATGCAGAGATATCTCTTTCTGGGTGTTCCTCCCTCTGTCAAGGACGATCTAGACCAAGGGCCAGTCTAGGGGGCAGGCAGGGCCGGGGAGCTGGGTGGTTTGCCACAACCCTGCTGTCTTGAAGGGCTGGACGGCCTCTGATGTAAAAGCTGTCCAGGGGTCAAAGGTCGGGTGGGAGGGGGGAGGGGAGGGAGTGTGAGGAGGAGTGTGTGTGGGGTGGGGGGGGGGGAGGGGGGGGGAGGGGGCGCAGGATGAGGCTTGATTACCCTGCAGGAGTCTGTGTTTACCTGGAAGGTCCGGGAAAGGGCGGGGTTACGGAACACTTGGCCGTGATTGGGAGCCTGCCCGTTGATGAGGAAGTCGCGGCCCACTTCCCTCCCGGCGGCTCTCATGGTAGCCACCCACTTGGCCCAGTGGTAAGCGGTTACCTCGGCGACGGGGAACCCCACCAGGGCCAGCTCAGCGGCGGGCCGCAGCACTTCCTGTAGGGAGAGCTGACCACAGGAAGTGGAAACACATGGTCACTACCTCAAAGGAAGAAGGAGTCCCAACTTTGCAGGAAAGTTAAGTTTGTAGGAAACCCTGAGAGTAAAGTAAAACAAAACAAAACACAGCAGGCGTGTGTTAACCCCTTCTTCCGCAGAACAAGTGGGAATTCCATGACCGGCGAATACAACAACACAGGAAATATTTTCTGACCAGTATACAGAGATGTTATGTGTTCCGTGTGTGTGTTGTGTCTGAGGGCTCAGGGTCTGTTTATCCAGTGTGTTCTGGGTAGTTTACTGGTGTTTACACGGGGTGCTGTCTGACACCAAACAGGGACATTTAGGGACGGCAGATGAAATGATGACACAACTTCCCCCGGAAGACACAGGCTGGAACATGTCGTAAACATCTCAACATACATGAACACATACACACTGAAAAGTATACACATGAAAGTGCATATGCAGACATGCTACAACAGGGAAACAAGGACATGAAAGGAAATAGCAAACAGACGTGTAGAGATATAGTCTAAAAGGCAAATATTGAACTCCACGGGAACATATTACAATAGCATAACAGGTACGCTGAGCTGGACGCAGGCCTACGGAGCCCTAAAACACACAATTATGTCTATAAATATCCTCAAGTGTGTGTGACTGAGGGATGGAAGGAAATCATCCATCAGCAAATAGATATAGTTTGGGAACATCCCCGCTATCACCATGGCCACAGTAATGCCTGCGATAAAATAACACAAGGGTATAGTACAAGCTGTTTTATTGATGGACGGGTACTGAAAGATACGTCCAGAGAATGTGAGTTATTAGGGGATTCACGGCCGTCAAGGAGAGGGAGAGAGACAGGAAGAGAGACAGGGAGAGAGACAGGGAGAGAGACAGGGAGAGAGACAGGGAGAGAGACAGGGAGAGAGACAGGGAGAGACAGGGAGAGACAGGGAGAGAGAGGGAGAGAGACAGGGAGAGACAGGGAGAGAGACAGGGAGAGAGACAGGGAGAGACAGGGAAAGAGACAGGGAGAGAGACAGGGAGAGAGACAGGGAGAGACAGAGAGAGACAGGGAGAGAGACAGGGAGAGAGACAGGGGGAGAGACAGGGAGAGAGACAGGGGGAGAGACAGGGGGAGAGACAGGGGGAGAGACCTGTGTACCTGCTGACTGCCGAACAATGAGACAGTATCAGACCAGCAAGCAGCTGCCCCAGGGACAGTGACATTCAGGGCATGGAAGGGAGGGGGCGGGTTGGAAACACTGTAGCCCCGCCCCTCCAAGAAGTCAATGGTCTGAGCTCTGGGGGTCCTGCCACTGAAATATTGGAGGACAGAGAGAGAGTGGCTGAATGTGCCTTTGTTCAATTATTTTGGTCAATAACTTCTGATCGATTAAGGCTCAAGATCTCACCTGCCATTGAGGCCGCGCACGTTGCCAGTGCTGGCGTCATAGAAGAGACAGAAGCTGTCTCCACCAATCCCAGTGCTGCATGGCTCTGTAACGGCGAGCGCGGCTGCCATGGCAACCGCAGCATCAGCAGCATTCCCGCCTTTCTTCAGGATGTCTGTGGAGACATCAAATGTAATTAATATTTGTTTTAATATCTGCAGGCTACTTTCAGAGACCAAGAGTGTGACTGCAGGAAGCACGCTAAACCCTGTTTGCTATGCTCGTGGATGAACAAATGTTACTTTACAAAAATGCCCTCCTACTATCAAACAAATAGCGTGTACGCATTTACTCTCACACATGCCCACCGACTATTAAAAATAACGTACACAAATATGATCTCCACATAGGCTACTCACCAAGGCCGATATTGGAAGCCAAAGGCTGACTGCAAGCCACGCAGCCATGTAAACAAACAACAGGTGACCGACGCGAGTTGAATAAAAGATCAGTCGACATGCCCTGTATAAGAATGGTAAAATCTCTCTTCGTTGAGGCACAGGGCACAGTTCAGTCATAACTGTAAACACGAACCGCTAAAGGCGTTTTAGTCTTCGATCGATGATTCGTGGATTGTTAAAAAGTCTCAGAGATAATGGATCACAGATTAACAGATAGTAGACTGTACATCCGAACTAGACTCCTGTCTAATGAAATTGATCTCTAATTGTCTTTGCTTATGCACTACAAATATACCAGAAATGAATTTTGAATTGAAAGGAGTTGAATTGTTAAGAATCTATATATTTGAAATGAGTGACCGCAGACGACAATGTACCTATGAAGAGACGTGATTGACACCTCTGCTCTTATCTACATTACAGTATACAAAAGCTAAGCTGTGTGACAAGTCAGTGTAGATACAACTGACAGTAATGGGCATACTACTCTCCATGTAACAGACTGTAAGTAACTTTGGTGTGACTCAGTTAAATATGCCTCACAGTCAACAAATCCAATTGGGTTTGTCTGACTTTTGAATCAAGGTGTGTCAGACAGGGATAAGACAAGACCAACATGACAGTTTCAGGCTCCGGCCTGAGGTAAAGACTAACCCAAGACAGAATGGCTCCACTGATAACCTGGAGGTGCAGTGTGACGCTCCAAGCCCCGCCCTACAGGAGCGATCAATACCTCTGATGACCCACGGCTGAGGCCTGGCCACCAAGCAAATCTCTGGTAGAACATTAACCAATCAGACGAAGGTGGTTGTCATAGCAAAACTGCTGTAAAAAAAAAAAAAAGGCAGGCTAGCGTCAATGACATTACAGGAGGGGTCCTATATAAAGTTCCAGTTCCAGTTTGAGGGATTGAATCAGGTGCTCAACTTGCTGCTATACAGGTGTGCAGGCTCTTCGAGGCACTTTCGATCTCGGATATATTCTCGACGTGTGTGTGTGTGAGCGTGCCAGAGAGAGAGCCATGTGTACCGGAGGCTTCGCCAAGTGCCTGGGCATCACCCTGATCCCACTGGCCATCCTGAGTGTCCTGTGCAACATCCTGCTGTTCTTCCCCGGAGGCAAAGTGGCCGACAACAGCGGCCACATCACAGATGAGGTGTTTTACATGGGAGGGCTCCTTGGATCTGGAGTGCTGGTGAGTCTTCTGGTGCTTTTGGAAAACTTTGTGGGCGTCGTTGATCCTCTGGGAGTATCGGAGGGCCTCGCGGAGGTCTCATGAAATTCAGAACTAGGCGTTTTTGAGGCAGTAGATTGCAAGGGTTGCCAGTTTGGATCCCCATCGGATAAAGCTTTTTGTAATGAGACATTTTACAGGTGTAGTTTTATAAATGTTTTTTTCGACAGTGCTCAATACATGAGGATTCGTGATGTGGCTCCTTCTGTGGTTTATTGTATAGTGCTGTGTTTGAGCTTATCTTAACTGTCTATCCCTCTCCCCCTCTCACTTCCTCTTTCATTCCTTTCTCTCTCTGTCTCTCTCTCTCTCTGCCTCTCTCTGCCTGTATCTCTGTCTCTCTCTGTCTCTCTCTCTCGATCAGATGATCTTCCCAGCTCTGGTCTTCCTCGGGCTCAAGAACAATGACTGCTGTGGTTGCTGTGGCAACGAGAGCTGTGGGAAGAGATGTGCGGTGAGGACACAGTCTACGGAGAGGGAGGGAGAAAGCGTCTCCAACTCTGGAGCCCCTCTCACTTTCTCGCTCTTTTTCTCTCCCTGTTTTGCACACACACACAGCACGCGCACACACACACACACACACTCCCACGCATATTCATAATATGTTGATATCAATCGACCCAAGGCAGAACATTTTCCCTGACTGCCACTTCTCATGACTGGGAAACAGAGATGGCATTCTAGTCAGAGAGACCACAGGAACAAAGAACAGACTTTCACCCCTCTTTATCACCTCATCGATACTGGGAGGGGTGGGGGCATGTAGGCAGAAGATATCCACTGAGCCATCACACATTCCTGATTGGTTAATTTGGGGAACGCCTCTGAGAAATGACTTTCATAATCAGTTAGTAAGGTGTGGATTTGTCTGCAAGAGATATGGTTACTTGGCACGAGGCCTAACTCAGATCATTGAAAGGACGCGGGGGGAAAACGTCACGACGGCACCCACTAGTTTTGATCGGACGGATCTCTTTGCGGACGTGTCCCACAGTGATGACATGGTGGGTGTCCGATCGCATGACACCCCCTTGACCTTTGACCTTTCCTCCCTCAGAGCTTCACCTCCATCATCTTCGCTGCCGTGGGAGTCGCCGGGGCCGCGTACTCCCTCATCATATCGTCCGTGGCCATCAACAGGGGACCCATTTGTGGATATGGATCTCCCACGAATCTGACATGGGGCTACCCATTCGCCAATGGGTGAGTGCTGGTACACGAATGTATGGTAGCATGGTCCCTACGATCCCTTATTCTCCAGCGGATAGATCTATAAATGGCTAGCTTTATGTCTATATATTTGACCTAGATATATAACTGGCTAGTTTTATGTCTGAATTACTAACCTAGATCTAAAACTGGCTAGCTTCACGTCCATATCTCTAACTGAGCTCTATAATGAGCTAGGTGTATGATGATATCTCAAACCCATTTTAAACCCATAACTGGACAGTTCTATGACTATATACATATAACCTAGACCTGTAACCCCCCCCCCCTCCCCCACATCCAGTAACTACCTATCCAACTCCACCATGCACGATGTGTGTGTGGCACCGGAAGGCATCGTGACGTGGCACCTGACCCTCTTCGCCATCCTGGTGATCATAGGCCTGGTCCAGGTGGCGCTCTGCGCCTTCCAGGCCATCAACGGCCTCATCGGCACCATCTTCGGAGACTGCTGCGGCTGCTGTGGGGTAAGAACCTGAGGGGCAGGACCCTGGCGGTGGGGCTTCTAGAACCCAGAGGAGAACCTTAGTGATGCTAGAGCAGGGTCTCTGGCCCGACCCCTGCCCTGGAAGAGTAAACCCTCCTGTAGGTTTTTCGCTCCCACCCCAGTTGGAACAGGATTCAGCCCGGCACCTAGTTAGTTATCAGAATCAGTCGTGCTGGATTAGGAATGGAAATGTATTCTCGTTGGAGAGATACAGAGAGATACGTTACGAGATACGGTATATCTCCAGGAACAGGGTTGGGCCCTGCACTATAGACACAAAAAATTATCTGAAAAGTTAGGCATTATAGGAGAAGCCTGTAGGGTTTAGATACCAGATTTGAGATTGTAGATTTGTATCTGAGGCACAGACTCAGGCCTGTTGACAGAGACGAAGGCTGCCTCCCACATAACCTTGCTCCATCGCCTCTCTGTTTGTCTAAATGACACCTCTGAGTCATGTTATCTAGCCATGACCTCTGTGATCTGGACAGGAATTAGCCCCGACAGTCAAACTGACACTCTATCAGCCTATATCCTGGCTCTCCTGGGGTTGGACTCAGTCACGCCCGCTTCAAACAGAATGTCCTGATCTCAGACAGACTGATAAATACCGCCGTTGCGGGGGGTACTCCATCTTCGTCTTTTGGTAAACGTGTCGACGTCTCGTTCTTGTGTTGCAGAGCGATGGATCGTAGGACAACCTCAGACTTCCCGAAGAACACTGTTTTGACCTTTGAGCGAAGCTGTTGATCTTATCCAGCAGTTGACACTCTACAGGGTTACCAGGGTTACCAGCTACCTGCTTGATGCGAACGCTTATGATGGCAGTGAACATTCCAGAACCACTATCAGAGATGCTTTGTTTTTGACTATTTATTCTGAATGTTTTTTTTTTTTTTTACTGTTCGGCGAATGAAAGCTATGAATGTAATTCTATCCCCATTTCAATGAATGAATGCCTTTTATAGTATAACAATGTCAAAATTATTGTATATACAATAAAACAAATACACAAAATACATTGTTTAAACGTCAGTTAAATCCATTTATGAGATCTCTTATCTCTGTTCTGACTCCACTGGCTGTCTGAGGTGAGGAACACGGAGCTTGCCTCAGAAGGGAAGTGTGTTCACATCGACAGACACATCTACGCCAGCTTCATTTGACAAGGCTATCAGCCCATATGACATTTTATGACTTTATACCAGTTGTTTTCTTGTAATAAGGGAACATTCCCAGCTTCCCCTTCCCTGAGTCAATATTAGCGGAGGCCTTGGCTGGTGCTAGGGAGCCTCTGTGATCTGGGTTTATGTTTTTTTTTGTTGCACCATATAACAAGCGTACATATATCAGTTTCACTGACAGCACAAACAGCATTATCTTTATGAATTGAACAAACATCTCCTATAGAAACACCAGTCTGGAACACACACACACTAGTATTCTCTAGGTTTATAAATGAAGATACGTTTTTCATTCGTTTGGGGGAAAGTACACAAGACAGAGGTTTCGTGGTACTCAAACCGATTTATTAAAGTTTTTTTAAATTTTATCTTTAAACATGTTACACAGTTTTATTGTCCATTATCAAAGACTTCTTACCGAGATTACATAATCATATCCAAACAAATGAACTGCACACTGCCTTTCCAGGGGATAGTATGGCTGTATGTTAGTGTGTGACATCACCACTCTTCTGCAAGCCTTAAACGTCCCCCTGGACCCAGCTAACCGACGCCAGCGACACAACCTCAACACCACACCAACTTGACCTCAACACAAACCCAGAGCCCTAGGCACGTCGCTACGCTGCTCAGTGCTAAAATATCGCTAGCCACAACCTCAGTTCTGTCCATGCCATTCTAGAATGCGCCGAGTCAAGCTTGAGGTACTCACACCAGAGTCTCCCGAAAACACTGCAGGGCGTCACCGCGCCCCTGGTTATTTCGTTACCATCGGGGGTACATTTACAGCCGCACATGTCAATCACAAGCTAGAAACGTTGGCCTTCGTAAACTTTGAATGTGAGCCCTCTAACACTAAGGTCCACCGCCATCACCCAACCATGCCCAGCCCCCTGCCAAGATCTCCTCCAATCCTCAACGCCCTGTCAATGCCAACAGGCCAATCACTTGAGCCATTACTCTAAAGCCGGAGGGCAGGTGAATATTAAGGTGGCAGGGCTAGCAAAGCTCGTCTCAGTCTTCCCACACTAAACAGGAAGTGTCGGCCGTAGGTCAGTAGCCGTCTTCCCCCTCGCTCCCTTCCCCTTCCCATCCTCCAATCAAATTGTGACGTTAGGACATCATGAGCGCGGTGTTGGCCTGTGCTGAAAATCACCACTTTAGGTGCATCACTGCATCAACCCCCCTCTGACCCCTTCCCCCCTCCCCACAACCCTCTCCCCCACCCAGTCCCCTCCCCCTCGAAGATTCAGCCCCTTCTCCTCCTTCTCTCCCCCTAATGACCCATCACTCTCGCCGTCTCAGTCCTAACGTGCTACACAGTAATCTGACAAAGTAGTGGCCATACATGTCTGGGCTATAGTCTGCATATAGGCTCATTCAACATGCAATACAAAAACAGAGACAAACAGATGTAGAAAAAGAAAAAAAAAACAATAATAGATTGTCCAACCTCATTGTATGGGCTGGGCCAGAAACAGAGCGTGATCACTTGACAAGCTCCTGACAATTACATCTGATAATACCGTGAAAATCTTTTACACTCAAGACAGCGCAGAACACCTGTTGCATGTTCCCCTGCAGCGAAGCAGGGGGAGTGGGTTTGTGTGTGTGTGTGTGTGTGTGTGTGTGTGTGTGCCCCGCCTCCCCTGGGGTTATGAAACAAACGCACCTCATCGGGACAGGACACCACACCTCCATTTGAACCGTCTCAAAAAGGCACCCCGTCTACCATCCTTGAAAAACGAGCGGTCTCAGGAGCAGAAACAGGAGCAGCCTCAGTCTAATCTGTGTGGGTGAGCACATGCTCTCCTGCTGCCATGTCGACCCCAGATGACCTCAAGGAGAGGATGATGGAGGGATGCATTTAAGAGTAAATAAACACTGGCACAGAGTGTACTCATCGAGGATTATCAAGTTCCTTCCACAGAAGCCTTGAAGTGTCGTAACTTCAACACTCACAACCCAGATGTCTGCCTCTCTTTCTCACTGACTTTGTGATGCTTTGAAATCTCAATTTCATAAAAAAAAAAAGAAAAAACTAAAATCTCACAAAAATAAAGAATCATAGCTCTTGATAAATACTAAAAATGCAAACTCTATATTATAAGTCCTACAATGGCAACAGATGCTTTCAGAACCCATCTATAGGCTATTTTACAGTATATAAAAAAGAGAATACTGTAGTATATAAAAAGTACTTGGTATAAAACACAATCCTAAGTATGCACATCGCTGTATCACTGTGGCACAAGCTTTACTGTTCTATAGCTACACTGTGGTTAGCCGGAGTACAATAATCAAAATGACAACAAAATAAAACATTGTTCTCTTACAACAACAAAAAATCAAGAAAAATAATAATAGTAATCAAAAACGGAGTACAATTTTTGTTGAACGTTTTAAAGCTTTCTGTAGTGATAGAGCGAACAGTAGGAAACATTTATTTGGTATAACCTTAAAAAGAAGAACAGAGGTGGTTTGGCTGCTGTGAAAACGGTTCTGGTGTTAACGATTTGGATTTGGCACTGGAACCACAAACACAGGAACCCGGTTCTTCGGAGAGAAGAACCCACGGTTCTTTGACAGGGTTCCAACTGTGGCACTCTCTGCTGGATGTTAAAGTCTGTTACTTAGCACCCTGTCACATTTCGGACCGTACGGGACCAACACAGGGGTCCATTTTATATCCTGGACCAACCTCCAAACCTCGGGAACCATTTCGTAACAATATCAGAAACTGAAGCTCTAGCTCCACCTACTGGTTAAAAAGCCCTCCCTGCACTCTATTGATGGTCACAGCAACAAATAAACTACAATGACTGCACTGGATGATCATTCTTGCATTGGTAGGTACTAGATATAATTGTTCCACTTAAAGCATCACTCCCAGAGAGACCGGAATGCTGTCCAGATTTCAGCAATGATTATACCAAACCAGGGTGTGTGCCGGAAGGTTGTTTTTTTGACCTCTGTGAAGACTTAACTTTGTTCTTTGCTCATGTGTTCTCCTGTGTGCTGTGTTGCTGTTTTGTTCTCTCAAGGCTTTGGTTAATACTCTGCATCTCTTTGTTCTGGACTCTGACGTGTATGTGTGTGTGTGTGCGTGTGTGTGTGTGTGTGAGTAATGATAGACAAGACGGATGCAGACAGTGGAACAGCATTTCAGAGATATGCTGATTTGAATCCAAAGGTAGCACAAATGTTAAGGGTCTTTAGATTTCTGGAGTGAGTCTTTAATCTCGCTGGGTGTTTGGGAGTGCGTGTGTGTAATGTGTGCGCAACGGACTGTGTGTATATATGTGTGTGTGTGTGTGTGTGGGTGGGTGGCGTGTCGCGTGCGTCTACAGCCAGGTGAGGAAGGGCTCGTTCTTGTTGAGGACAGACTCCACGTCGTTGAGGATGGGTATGAGGTCCCCGTCCAGGGTTCCCAGGTCAACATTGGTGCCCGGCAGAGAGTCCAGGAAGTCTGGGAAGCGACTGTGCTGGGTCACGGTGAGGTTGCCCTGTGCCATGCTGTCACCTGGGGGGGTGGGGGTGTGGGGGGGGCAGACAGACAGACACAGGAGAGGGGTGTGACTGGTGCTGGAGTGTGCAGGGCAGGCTGTCATCGTGTGAACGAAGAGAACAAGAGTGAGAAGCAGTGTGTGTGTGTGTGGGGGTGTTACCTGTGTCCATCTCCTCCATGTTGTTGAGGAAGTCTTCGGGGGTGGTGGGGATGCTATAACACCCCAGGCCCAGGCCGCTGTCAGTGCTCTGCTCCCGAGAGTGCTGGAAATGACCACTGGGGAGGGGATACACACACACACAGGTTAGAAACACTGAAGTGAGGGGCAGCCCGTGAGAGAGAGAGAGAGAGAGAGAGAGAGAGAGAGAGAGAGAGAGAGAGAGAGAGAGAGAGAGAGAGAGAGAGAGAGAGAGAGAGAGAGAGAGAGAGAGAGAGAGAGAGAGAGAGAGAGAGAGAGAGAGAGAGAGAGAGAGAGAGAGAGAGAGAGAGAGAGAGAGAGAGAGAGAGAGAGAGAGAGAGAGAGAGAGAGAGAGAGAGAGAGAGAGAGAGAGAGAGAGAGAGAGGGAGATGGCATGTGAGAAACAGAGAGAGACAGAGAGAGAGAAAGGGAAATAGGAACCACAGAAAGGTCATTAGGTACCTGTTGAGGAAGGGGTCTGCCCCGTTGGTGGGCATGTTGCCCTGGCTCATGGAAGCTGGGTTGCCAGCAGTGGGCACTGATGCCATGCTGTCTGAGTCCATGGGCAGCTGTCTACATAGCGCCACCTCCTGGAGGGAAGCAACAGTACACAGGGGGGAGGGGGAGAGGAGAGGAGAGGAGAGGAGAGATTTGAGATTACTATACCTGTGCCCATGAATAAATGAATGAATGAATGAATGACAGGTCATATGGACAAGAGATCACTTAAAAGGCATGTTTTTTGCTTTACAGGTAACCTTACCCTGACGCCTTTACACACTCACACACTCACACACACACACCAGTCACCTGAGACACATACACACAAACCACATAGTGGAGGATCCCTTTCACAGTGAAAGCCCTGGGAGTCATGTTAAGAGTTAGGGGGATTCCAGTCCTTAGAAGTACAACCAGACCCCGCCAAGACAAGCCCAGTCACTCTCTCACACTCTTTCTTTCTTTCTTTCTTTCTTTCTTTCTTTCTTTCTTTCTTTCTTTCTTTCTTTCTTTCTTTCTTTCTTTCTTTCTTTCTTTGCCTGTCTGTCTGCCTGTCTGCTTGTCTGTCTGTCTGCCTACCTGCCTGCCTGCCTGCCTGTCTGCCTGCCTGTCTGTCTGTCTGTCTGCCTGTCTGTCTGTCTGTCTCACTGTAAACACTCTTCTTCCTGTGTGTGGGTGCTGGTCCAAACCAGCGTTGGACGGTATTATCTCCTACTGCTTCCACCAGGGGGCACTAATATACACTTCATAATTGAAAAAAAAGGCCAAGTAAATCACAGCGCAAAGTAGTGTATCCTGGGATAGCAGAGGACAAGTAAAAGGGAAATTAGAGAAGAAACATTATTTACAGACCCTACGATACCTGGCTAATTTACAGGACTCTTTACAGGAGTTTATTGTGGAAGTGTTGGTGTGTGTGTGTGTTGTGTGTTGTGTGTTGTGTGTGTGTGTGAGGGAGCTGTGTGTGTGTCCCGGTGGCCTCACCTGTCTTATCAGTTCCTCCTGACGCCTCTGGATCCTCTCTCTCTCCATCTGGATCCTCTGCAGGCGCATCTTCTGGTGCTGCTGCTGCTGCTGGGCGCTCACGCCCAGCGGGCTGGGCAAGCTCATCTGCTGCTGGGGCAGAGAGCCAGGCGAGGCCAGGGCTTGGGCCTGTGCTTGGGCCTGTGCTTGGGCCTGTGCTTGGGCCTGGGCCTGGGCCTGGGCCTGGGCCTGGGCCTGTGCTTGGGCCTGTGCCTGTGCTTGGGCCTGTGCTTGGGCCTGTGCTTGGGCCTGTGCTTGGGCCTGTGCTTGGGCCTGGACCTGGGGCTGCTGGAGATGCTGCTGGTGGTGATGCTGGGACATAACTGTGAAGGGGAGAAAGACGTTAGCACTGTTAGCATTAGCTATGTGATGTCACAAGCCTCTGATGAACACCGATTAATAGGTAATAAGAGCAGAGACCACACACACACACACACACACACACACGGCTGACAGCCACAGACAACCTGGGTCTCCAGCCTGTAATAAACACAGTCTCAGATGTAAACACAGAGCAGGGAGGGAACACACAGTTCCAGAACCGGTGGAACAGAAACAGGCTGCAGCCTGACTCGACAGTCTGGATGCACAGCCTCAGTCCAGACCTGCTGGGTCCCCACCCACACGCACGGCTCCGGCTCCACCACCTGAAGGCCACGTGCTCGCGGGGAACACTCTGCTGAAACCAAAACCCTCAGCAGCGATATCACCTACAGGGCTGTCTGGAGACTTGTCTAAACACACATATATGTAAACCTGGCAAATCCAGCGTTCCTGTGGACTGTGTACACCAGCTGGAAGACAGAGTCTGTTAACGAAGACACGGCGCATTGCACGCCAAGGATGGGACAACAGCATGTTCTTGCCAAGCTTCAGTTAATGATCAGTAACCATTGTACTCATGATGGAATAATCATTATAGGACCACGAGATGGTTGGGCATTGTGTTGCTAATAGCTAGCACTGGTTGATGATTTGCAGAGCAGTTATCTGGCAGATAACAGTACAGAGGACAGCTAGGACTCAAAGACTGGCAGACTGACACTGGGATGAGTTTAGTCAGAGCAGCCAGAAAAACACAGAGAAAGAGAGAGAGGGGGAGAGAGATGAGTCAGAGAGACAGAGAGAGAGAGAGACAGAGAGAGAGAGAGAGACAGAGACAGAGACAGAGACAGAGACAGAGACAGAGAGAGAGAGAGAGAGAGACAGACAGAGACAGAGAGAGAGAGAGAGAGAGAGAGACAGACAGACAGACAGAGAGAGAGACAGAGAGAGAGAGAGACAGAGAGAGAGAGAGACAGAGACAGAGACAGAGAGAGAGAGAGAGAGAGAGAGAGAGAGAGAGAGAGAGAGAGAGAGACAGAGAGAGAGAGAGAGAGAGAGAGAGAGAGAGAGAGAGAGAGACAGACAGACAGACAGAGAGAGAGAGAGAGAGAGAGAGACAGAGAGAGAGAGAGACAGAGAGACAGAGAGACAGAGAGAGAGAGAGAGAGAGAGAGAGAGAGAGAGAGAGAGAGAGAGAGAGAGAGAGAGAGAGAATTTAAGGGAGAGTTAGAGACAATTTGTTCAGTCTGTTTCAGGACAGGACAGACAGTGTGCCCCCTTCCGCTCTCAGGAACAAACAGAGAGAGAAAGGGAGAGAAAGAGGAGAGAGACAGAGAGAGAGAGAGAGACAGAGAGAGACAGAGAGAGACAGAGAGAGACAGAGAGAGACAGAGAGGGAGGAAGGGAGAGAGAGAGAGGAGGGAGGGAGAGAGAGACAGAGAGAGACAGAGAGGGAGGAAGGGAGAGAGAGAGGAGGGAGAGAGAGAGAGACAGAGAGAGACAGAGAGAGACAGAGAGAGACAGAGAGAGAGGAAGGGAGAGAGAGAGGAGGGAGAGAGAGGAGGGAGAGAGAGACAGAGAGAGACAGAGAGGGAGGAAGGGAGAGAGAGAGGAGGGAGAAGAGAGACATCCAAGGACATTAACTCTGACTTCCAGTACAAGTCCAACCTTTGGCACCAACCTGGAGAAGGAGAGTCAAAATCCTGTACTATTTGCGAGTGTGTGTGTGTTCCACAGATCACACATGGTAGAAATGTTGCTGTAAAAGCCAGATGTGAAGCTGGGAAGGCCAATGGAACAGAACACAGACAGTCTGGTGGTTTAACAGTAGACGCAGTCTGTCTACTCTCTCTCTCTGCCTCTCTCAATGTCTCTCTCTCTCTCTCTCTCTCATGGTCTCTCTCTCTCTCTCATGGTCTCTCTCTCTCATGGTCTTACTCACTGTCTCTCTTCCTGTTTCTCTCACTGTCTCTCTCGATGTTTTCCACTCTCTATCCACTCCCTATCGGTGTCTCTCTTTCTTATTTTATTCCCTCTCCACTTAACCTACAACTCCTCCACCCTCCCCTCTCACCCCTCTCTCTCTCTCCCCTGAGTCAGTGCTGCGAGTGCGCTTGCAGCCTGACATGATGCCTGGATCAGCACCGTAGTTCACCTCCCTGACCCCTGACCCCTCGGGCGCCCAGCGTCTCAGAGAGATGAGGTCAGCGGTCCTGCGGGGGTGCGATGGAGAGCGAAGGGGAGGGCTGGCTGTCACGCCACACATCTGTCAGCCAGACGCTTTTCCTTAAAAGCCTATCATTGTTATATAACAAACTTCACAACTCTGCACCACGACCATCCGTAATCATCCCATTACTCCATGTGACGTAAACTCCAAGAGCTCAACACACGGCCACTCTGGTTCCAAAGTTGCTCGTTGTAACGGTCACCATATTTGGTCAACAGGCAGACAGGAAGCCAGCAGCTATCCAAAGCTGTAAAACGTATTAAAGCCATTTAGCTGTGTCGCAACACGCTATGAACTGTTAACAGTAGTACCTAAACCTGAAGAACCAGAGTAAACAGAAACAAGCACACACACACACACACGTCTAGACACACCCTCTCCTGGTTCTATAACAGACTCCAGATGATCTCTGTAGCCAGTGAGACAACCGGCCGGCCAGATGTTCACCTCCCCTCCCTCCTCACCTCTCCCTCCCTCCCTCCATCCATCCCTCCCTCCCTCCCCCTCCCTCTATCTCTCGATCTTCCCCTCTTTCTAACTCTGCTTGTCCAGTCAGTAATTTATCAGAGCTACGGCCATGATGCCAAACACATGATCCCAGACTGGAGCAACAAGACTGCCTGCCAGGAAAGAGAGAGAGTGAGATGGAGAGAGAGAGAGAGAGAGAGATAGAGATGGAGAGAGAGAGAGATAGAGATGGAGAGAGAGAGAGATGGAGAGAGAGAGAAAGAGAGAGGGGGGGGGGAGAGAGAGAGATGGCGTGTGAGCAGGGAAAGAACACACAAGAGATGCCGGGGTCAAAAAAAGAGCAGCATGGAAGGATGGAAAAAGTGTGTGCGTGCGTGAGCGAGCGAAGGCAAAGAAGAAGAAAAAAAGACGACAGCAGTCAATACGAGTGAGGGAGAGGGAGCGAAGGGAAGGGAGGGATGCTAAAGGATGAAACAGGAGAATGGAGGAGAAAGAAAAGGGTGTAGATACAACGAAGCAAGGGGGAGGAGGAGGAGGAAGATAGCGAGGAAGACAGAGATGAGCAGCCTTGCCAACAATGGCCCTCTTGTTCCGTGAGCTTCCCAGAAACAGCATCAGCTGTCCAACCGGGTCATCGGGGGGAGAAGGAGTGGAAAACACAAGAACCGCTTCCAGTCTTTGAAAAATCTGCAACGCATTAAAGCTCCCTCCAGCCTCCTGCTCCAAACATGAGCTGATGAACACACACACCAGCATAACACCGATGTTATTGGGTGGGTATGTTAGCCGGAGCACGAGCACGTGTGTGTGTGTGTGTGTGTGTGTGTGTACGTGTTCTTTGAAGAGGGTGAGAGGGAAAAGCTAAAAGTGCTCACTAGATGTCTTTTACCACCCAGGTGACCCACTATGGACAGCTTTGGTCCCCTGTTTGGACTGGCAGAGAGGACACACACACACACATACACACCTACACACACACATACACACACACATACATACACACACACATACACACATACACACGCACAATCGGGATAGTTAATGACACGTTTCCTGCCAGCAAGCAGAAAAATCTCAGGGGTGGAAGAGGGAATCATTTACACTGACTACAGACGGAATCGGGGGTTCAATTAAATCACCAATTTGAGTATTTAGAAGCAAGCCAGGTGGGACCGTCACAGCCGTGTGTCAATCCTCCACTTCTCCGACAGATCAGGGTGGGCCAAGCTCCACTCTCGAGGTCGAGGCAGCGTGGTTAGATTAGTTTCAGGGGTAGTGATTGATCAGGGGGGGGGGGGGGGGGTTGGAAGGGGGAGGCGGTGACATGGGTTGGTTGTTTTTTTTTTTTGGGGGGGGGGGGGGGGGTTGTTTACGGGGGAGTCCGGAGGTCCGGTACTTACTGAGGCGGGAGTCCACCCGCGGGTCGAGCCAGGACGTGCGCTGCGTTTTGTGGTCAATGAAGTAGGTTTCTCCCTGAGGGGTGTCAGCTCGTTCCCAGCCCTCGGGCAGCTCGCCTGTTCACAAGCAGCAATACCACGTCAGCCACGCCTTCCAGGAAGACGCCTCCACTCAACCGGCCCAATCACGCTGCTCAGCACTCTGGCGCCAGCCAATCGCACTCTTCGGCGCTGACACACTAGCCAATCACACGTTTCAGCACTTACCCACCCACAACCCCCCCCCCCCCCCCCTAGCTGACCGATCACAATGTGACCTACTCCTTTGGATGGCCTGACCAGCAGCAAGTGTGGAGCAATGAATGGAATAACACCAATTCTTTCAACATATACTGTTACAAAGGAGAACTTGACTGCCAGAAAGAAAGTGAGAGAGAGAGAAAAAGAGAGAGAGAACTGAGAGAACTGAGAGAACTGAGAGAGTGAAAGAGTGAGAAAGAGAGAGCCAGACAAACAGACAGAGACAGAGAGCGGGTCAGGAGAGGAGAGAGCACAAAACAGTGAACATCCATCAGGACAACAAAGGCTGCCAGAATTCCCCTTCAACAAAGACTGGGGCTCCTGCCAGTATTGTCCCGACCCGGGGGTGCAGAGGGAGAACTGTACACAGGGAAAAAAGAGTGGAGGGGGGAGGGGGGGGGAGGGAGGGAGGGATAGCATAGTAGCCTCACTTAGAGGGGCAGATAGAGACAGAGGGAGTGGGGGGGTTGGGGGAAGGTAGATAGATAGATCACACACTCATCAGGAGACACAATGTCCTGTGTTGCTGGAACATGCTGAGCTGGATGGAGGATACACATCATTATTCAGAATAACCTGGTGTCTCTCTGCCTCTCTTTGTCTGTCTCTCTGCCTCTGCCTTTCTATCTCTGTCGCTCTGTCTCGCTTTCTCTCTCGCTCTCTCTCTCTCACAAACATCTTCTTCACATACCTCCACCCACCCCCTCTCCACCACACACACACACACACAGCGACCCCAACACACAAACATCCCCCCTCTCCACCACACACACACACACACACAGCGACCCCAACACACAAACATCCCCCCTTCCACCAAACACACAAACATTAGTCAGAGACGCTGTGGACAAGAGCTGGATACGGGCATCGCTCCAAATGGCTCTGCTTCTGAACATGCTCACATAATCACACATTTAACTGTCCCCTCTCTCCTCATCCCTCTCAGTCTCACTCTCCCCCTCTCTCCTCCTCTCTCCCCCTCTCTCCTCCTCTCTCCTCCTCTCTCCCCCCCTCTCTCCCCCTCTCTTCTCCTCTCTCCCCCTCTCTCCTCCTCTCTCCCCCTCTCTCCCCCTCTCTCCCCTCTCTCCTCCTCTCTCCCCCTCTCTCCCCCTCTCTCCCCCTCTCTCCTCCTCTCTCCTCCTCTCTCCCCCTTCTCTCTCCCCCTCTCTCTCTCCCCCATGAGAATTACCAGCCAAAGCTAATGGTTAACATAGATGAGAATAACCCGCCAAAGCGATTAAGGAAGAGGCTAACCTACCAAAGCTCAACACTAATATGGAGGAGAATCACCAGGCAAAGCTAAAGGCTAACAGAGACGGGAATACGCAGCTACGGCTAATCTGTGTTTTGAAGAGGCTGTCAGGGATCGTCAGACTAAGTGTGGGGTGAGAGGGTGGCGAGAGTGCTCTCTCTCCCTCTGCCTACCTTCAACACGACAACAACAAGCCTGCCCTGGCAGGGCACACAGTCTTCGTGGGTCACAAACACACACACACACACACCCCTCACTCTCACTGATAAGACACAAGCCCAGTCTCAATGGTTCCTGTCCCAACTAATCATGTTGTGGTTCTGAGGTTACACTTGTGGCCTGCAAAGGTGTGTGTGTTTCGGTACATACCGAGGTTTGGCTGGGAAAGGGCCATGCTGCGTTGCTGTCCGGGGGGGGCGCTGGGTGGGGGCGCGTGTTGAAGACTCATCTGATTCATGGCGGCCGTCATGGTCTTACGAGGGTCTTGCCAGGTAGTGATCTTCTCCACGTGACTATGGTGAAGAGGGGGAGGGAGGGAGGGAGGGAGGGAGGGAGGGAGGGAGGGAGGGAGGGAGGGAGGGAGGGAGGGAGGGAGGGAGGGAGGGAGGGAGGGAGGGAGGGAGGGAGGGAGGGAGGGAGGGAGGGAGGGAGGGAGGGAGGGAGGGAGGGAGGGAGGGAGGGAGGGAGGGAGGGAGGGAGGGAGGGAGGGAGGGAGGGGATTAGATAAACAGGTCAAATATACACAAGTTCATAGACAGGCAGCTCCATAAAACCTGAGGAGGACAATGAGGATGACAAGCTTTATCTCCCCGTCTCTTCCTCAACCGTTTCTGTCAGGCGTGACACCATTCCTGCATCAGTACATTTGTACCTGACACTGTACACGATATTCAAGCCCTGCTGCATTCTTTAGGAAGGACCACACCACACACACACCCCCGCACCATGCTTCTTCTACGAGCAAGAGGTAGGGCACTCCCCGCCCCTCCTACTGGCTGACTCACCGGGTTACCCAGGGAGAACCTGTCACCACTTCCTGCCTGCCTGTCTCTGCACCGCGGCCCAGCCACTATGGCTCCTCTGTGGGTTAGTCACAGAAACCGCACGGGGGTACAAAACACCACACAACACCGTGACCACGCTGAAACGCAACACTGAGCTGGGCAGGACCATGTACACTCACACCACACCGAGCTTGCCTAGAACACACACACACACACACTCACAAACACACACTCCTGCAGCAGGAAAACACACTCCAGCCCTCAGACGGTGGCCGCAGCAGAACAGAGGCCTGTCATTAGACGCACCAGGAATGTTGAGTCAGGATTGAAAACCCACGGACTCGTTCCCCCCCCCCCCCCCCGCTGAAAAACAAAACAACAAAAAAACACCAGGCCAAGGAGCCTTATTGACGTCGAATCACTTACAGAGGGGCCCCTCGCTAGCAGCCTCAACAGCTAAATCATCGAAACCTACTCTGAAACACAGTACAGCATGTTGAGGCATGTTGTTGTGGGTGTAGCTCAGGGCCTCAGGCTGTAGAGGGGCAGCTGCCCAGGCCTGCAGCTGCAGGGAGGGGACGCAGCCCTTAACTGAGGCCCAGGCTTCTGAGGCCTCGTCGGGGGAGGGTGTGGGGAAGGGAGAAGGGTCTGTGTTTAACCCCCCCTCACAGTTTGGCCTTGCTGGGAGGATATCCTTGCCTTTCTGCTAAGGTCCGCC
>NC_140376.1:3567500-3712500 GCF_054491055.1 Hypomesus nipponensis | reverse complement strand
GTCTCTCTCCCTCTCCCTGTCTCTCTCCCTCTCCCTGTCTCTCTCCCTCTCCCTGTCTCTCTCCCTCTTCCTGTCTCTCTCCCTCTCCCTGTGTCTGTCCCTCTCCCTGTCTCTCTCCCTCTCCCTGTCTCTCTCCCTCTCCCTGTCTTTGTCCCTGTCTCTCTCCCTCTCCCTGTCTCTCTCCCTCTCCCTGTCTCTCTCCCTCTCCCTGTCTTTGTCCCTGTCTCTCTCCCTCTCCCTGTCTCTCTCCCTCTCCCTGTCTCTCTCCCTCTCCCTGTCCCTCTCCCTGTCTCTCTCCCTCTCCCTGTCTCTCTCCCTCTCCCTGTCTTTGTCCCTGTCTCTCTCCCTCTCCCTGTCTCTCTCCCTCTCCCTGTCTCTCTCCCTCTCCCTGTCTCTCTCCCTCTCCCTGTCCCTCTCCCTGTCTCTCTCCCTGTGTCTGTCCCTCTCCCTGTCTCTCTCCCTCTCCCTGTCTCTCTCCCTCTCCCTGTCTTTGTCCCTGTCTCTCTCCCTCTCCCTGTCTCTCTCCCTCTCCCTGTCTCTCTCCCTCTCCCTGTCTTTGTCCCTGTCTCTCTCCCTCTCCCTGTCTTTGTCCCTGTCCCTGTCTCTCTCCCTCTCCCTGTCTCTCTCCCTCTCCCTGTCTTTGTCCCTGTCTCTCTCCCTCTCCCTGTCTCTCTCCCTCTCCCTGTCTTTGTCCCTGTCCCTGTCTCTCTCCCTCTCCCTGTCTCCCTCCCTCTCCCTCTATCTCTCCCTCTCCCTGTGTCTGTCCCTCTCCCTGTCTCTCTCCCTCTCCCTGTCTCTCTCCCTCTCCCTGTCTTTGTCCCTGTCTCTCTCCCTCTCCCTGTCTCTCTCCCTCTCCCTGTCTCTCTCCCTCTCCCTGTCTTTGTCCCTGTCTCTCTCCCTCTCCCTGTCTTTGTCCCTGTCCCTGTCTCTCTCCCTCTCCCTGTCTCTCTCCCTCTCCCTGTCTTTGTCCCTGTCTCTCTCCCTCTCCCTGTCTCTCTCCCTCTCCCTGTCTTTGTCCCTGTCCCTGTCTCTCTCCCTCTCCCTGTCTCTCTCCCTCTCCCTGTCTCTCTCCCTCTCCCTCTATCTATCTCCCTGTCCAGTGGCCTATAGTGAAACCAGTAGGCTGATATTGGCCTAATGCCGCCAGGACAAAGACAGCATTGTTGACGACCCAACAGCAGACATGGGAATCAACTGAGTGTTCCACTCACAACAACCTCCTCCAAGCCCCTCCCACCTCCCCCAAGCCCCTCCCACCTCCCACCCCTGCCCCAACCCAATCCCCCCTCCGTCGACACACTGTTTTACAATGAATATTTTGGCATGAAGCATATCTTTGTGTGTGTGTGAGACCGTTGAGTTGGGCCCCCGAGTGAACAGAGTGTCCTGAGCCACTGTAAACCTTCTATTCTACTCTGTACTTTTTTTTTTCCCCCACCACAAAAAGGACAAACACAAATCCCTGTTCCACCTCCCTCTTCCCTCCCTCCATCCAGTATTCCACTGAACTGAGCAGATTATAATAATACCAGTCAGGATGACCGATGGTGCTGTCAAAACTCCCCTCTCCCGGAGGACCCTGGTAGCTCACCAGTATGGCGTGTGCTTGGGTTCGAATCCTACATGTCCTCCCCTCTCTTTCTCCAGCTCAATTCCCAAAGTATTTATATACATACAGATATGTTTTTTTTTTTATACGAACACACTCAGATACCGCGGTCGTGTAACATTGCGCTCACCAACTCGACCACATCGCCGCAGAGCGTAAACGCAGAGGAGGAGGACGATGTTTCATAGAGGTTGCAACATGGGGTGTGTGTGTGTGAGCGCATCAGCGCTGTACAGCAGACAGGAGCCAGTATGGTTAGCTGCTATGTGATTTGACCTGTTCTGACATCACACTTCAGAAGGACCGGTCGTCAATGACGGGTGTTAACCAGAGAGAGTCACTGAGAAACATAAACACACACAAATGTACACACACACACACACACACACTGTCCCCTAACACTACTTATTTATTTCATGTCATTATCGTTTCTTGTGAAATAACGTCAGGGTATAGTGACATCATGGCAGTTTCCCAGTGGGCTGCTCAGTAGGTGGTGCAAGAGTGACCAGCTCCATTCACTCCATAGGCCGGTCACCTGAGGAATGCAGTGTCATTCACAGATGGGACACCCTGCACATTCCAGTCCCGCTTCCTCCTCACCCCCCCCCCCCACCCCAACCCACCCCACCCTCCCGATGCCACCCAAGCCAGGGAAACCCTGCAGGGGGACAATGGCCCTTAGCCTACACTCAGCTGGGGCCCGTCAAGTGGCCCATGGGACCAGTGATTGAGCAATACATCACATGTGACATTCCTCTAAATCAGGGCTGGACCCCTTGCCAATAAGCTGACCCCTACGTGCACACACACAAACACACACGTGTATGTTCGCAGAAATACACACACAGATATGTGTTCACAGAAACATTAGTGGCCCCCTGTTCTGTGAACCCGTAGCTGTTTGGCAGCAGCAGCAGTAGCTGGCTGGGGATATGCTCAATGAAATGCCAAAGTTGGAGGCCAGAGAGGCAGCTAGAGGCTGGGCTGGAGGCCAGAGAGGCTGGCTAGGAGGCCAGAGAGGCAGCTAGAGGCTGGGCTGGAGGCCAGAGAGGCTGGCTAGGAGGCCTCAGAGGCTGGGTTGGAGGCCCAGGGAGGCAGCTAGAGGCTGGGGCAGCTAAAGCCTCCACTGCCCTGGGAACAATACACCCACATAGCTGCTGCTCACATTCCATAGCCCATGAATAGGCTACACTGGAGGGAGGGAGGGAGGGAGGGAGGGAGGGAGGGAGGGAGGGAGGGAGGGAGGGAGGGAGGGAGGGAGGGAGGGAGGGAGGGAGGGAGGGAGGGAGGGAGGGAGGGAGGGAGGGAGGGAGGGAGGGAGGGAGGGAGGGAGGGAGGGAGGGAGGGAGGGAGGGAGGGAGGGAGGGAGGGAGGGAGGGAGGGAGGGAGGGGAGCAGAGCTGGACAGGGGGGCAGTCAATCAGTGAATGTGTATATGTTGGAGTGTGTGCACGTGTGCGTGTTCAGACACTTCTCCACAGTAAGAGCACGGCCTTTAACTGGCTACCACCCAGGGCAGGAAAAAAACCTCAATAAAAGGGCCACACATTTACCGTCCACAGGACCGGCAGGCTTACCGGAAGCCACGATCCTCAGGCCCAAACGTAAACACGCACTCATCCGTGGTGGACATGATGAAACACCCAAGAGAGAAAGAGAGAGAGAGAGAAACAGAGAGAGACAGAGAGAGACAGAGAGAGACAGAGAGAGACAGAGAGAAACAGAGAGAGACAGAGAGAGACAGAGAGAGACAGAGAGAGACAGACAGAGAGACAGAGAGAGACAGAGAGAGACAGACAGAGAGACAGAGAGAAACAGAGAGAGACAGAGAGAGACAGATAGAGAGAGAGCCGGCCTGGGCCTCGCTCCACTCCCTTCACATCTCTGTTTAAGGATAAACAGTCTCTCCTTTGAAAACAACAAACTCTGTCTCCAGGCCTGCCATATCAAGTAGGCCCCACAGTGGAGAGGAGGGCATTCAGGATCCCAGATCCCGGGTGTCAGCGTTCCCACATGGCCCTTTTGAAGTGGCGAGGAATGCAGATGCTTTTCTGGATAATTAGGCTGATTTAGTCTACCTCACTGCTGTCAAGGCCCCTTCAACAACATCACAGTTCTCTGAGGCCTCGTCCCTCGGAGGTATTCAAAACAGGGAACAATGAGGACAGCAAAGCCCCAGCTTTTGAGCGAGACTCGATGTGGTTGATTTCATGGGTATGAAGATAAGAGATGGTCTGAATGTACTCACTCACAGATGTGCAGACAGACCGAGTCAGACAGAAAGACAGACAGAGTCAGGCAAGCAGGCAGACAGACAAAGTCAGACAGGCAGGCAGAAAGGCAGGTAGGCAGGCAGGCAGGCAGGCAGGCCCTAACACAAAGCAAAGAGAGGCTGTGTGCAGTGCCCCCCCTCCCCCTCCGCACGGCCCTTTGAAGTGGCGTGGCCCTGTTTATTGTTTTCGCTTCGTGAAACCCCGCAGAGCCCCTTTAGCCATTTCCAACTCCAAACAACAGGAAATGACCAGTTCCATATCCTGTAGACGGCACCATCTCTCTGAGCTGCTTATTGAAGATGGGGGGGGGGGGGGGACTGTGGAAAATACCACCGTGCCACTATCCACAGCCATCTCATCCCCTGGACAGATGTCCACTGCTGGCTCCATCCACACGTCGTCACTGGGAAACGGTGACACATACACTAAGGGGAACACACGCCACTTGTTATGCAGCATGGATGAGCCAAAGATAATACACTGCATGTGCTGGGACGGAAGGAGAGAGGACACAGGAGGAGAAACTGCATGGAGGAGAGAGAGAGAGAGAGAGAGAGAGAGAGAGAGACAGAGACAGAGACAGAGAGAGAGAGAGAGAGAGAGAGAGAGAGAGAGAGAGAGAGAGAGAGAGAAAGAGAGACAGAGACAGAGACAGAGACAGAGACAGAGAGACAGAGAGACAGAGAGACAGAGAGACAGAGAGACAGAGACAGAGACAGAGAGAGACTATTGTAACCACCATAGGCAGACCTGTGTCCTCTGACAGGACAGGGTACCTAAAGCTGCTGAGGGGGGAAGGCCTGTCAGACTAAACAACGCAGCCTCTTCCAAGACCTCCACTGTAGAGGCTCCCTCCTAGTCAGCTGGAACACACTCACAGGAGCACAAAGGCTTTTGTGTGTGTGTGTGTGTGTGTGTGTGTGTGTGTGTGTGTGTGTGTGTGTGTGTGTGTGTGGATAAGAAGCAGATCACAGGAGTATGTCTCTCCCCGCTCTCCTCTGCTGACAGGTTACAGCTGCCTTCCCGTAAGAAACCCTGGGTCAAGGTCAGTATCAACACACACACACACACACACACACATTCTGTGTCTAACAGGGGAACTTTGAGCTACTTCGCTTCAGAAGTCTGAACTAATCGTTGGCGACCATCGCCGACTCCATGTAATTCAATTACATCATTTAAATATAGAACACCATATCCAGAAATAGAATCTTTTCAAAGTTAAGAGTAAATTCTCCACAAGTCAAAGGGGATCATTGTGTGTCGGCGTGGAAACGATGCCATGACAGTCACAGAGACAAGAAGTCTCATCACAGACACTCAGAAGTACAGACAGACACATACACACACACACGCTACACCAAGGAGCTTTTGTCCTTTCGGGTGGCCAGAGAAAGTCACACCTACACACACACACACACACCTACACACACACCTACACGCATACACACACACACTTATTGGCAGGCAGTGTGTGTGTCCAGCCCATGGCCCATAAATAACAGTGTTTCTATGGATTGGGTGTGTGTGTGTGTGTATGGGGTCTGGATGAGGGGCGCCAAAGGGGCACGCACAGGGTGGCACCTCAGCTGTTGTACTGGGAGACAGCAGACGGCCGCAGGCTGGGCAGTAGAGCACAGAGAGCTAAGAAGAGGGTACAGGCTGGGCAGTAGAGCTCAGAGAGCTAAGAGACAGTACAGGCTGGGCAGTAGAGCACAGAGAGCTACAAAGACGGTACAGGCTGGGTAGTAGAGCACAGAGAGCTAAGAAGAGGGTACAGGCTGGGCAGTAGAGCACAGAGAGCTAAAAAGACGGTACAGGCTGGGCAGTAGAGCACAGAGAGCTAAGAAGAGGGTACAGGCTGGGCAGTAGAGCACAGAGAGCTAAGAAGAGGGTACAGGCTGGGAAGTAGAGCACAGAGAGCTAAGAAGAGGGTACAGGCTGGGCAGTAGAGCACAAAGAGCTAAGAAGATGGTACAGGCTGGGCAGTAGAGCACAGAGAGCTAAGAAGAGGGTACAGGCTGGGCAATAGAGCACAGAGAGCTAAGAGACGGTACAGGCACACACACACACACACCTGCCTTAATGGTTTCATTTCTGCCCACATGACCCTGGCTCTGCCTGTAGTTAGATTGCTTTTATACAGTTTCTGTCTGCCTGTCACGCAACCCGCCGGAGCAATATGGTTCTGCAGTCCTGTAACTCTGAAGAGCAAGTAACTCTGCAGCCCTGACTATCTGCAGCTTGTCCCACGACTGGCATTATAAAGGTGCTTCTGTTCGGACTCCTTTCTCTCCGAGAAGAGCGTCTCGTTCTCCCAGTAAAAACACAGACAGGAAGCTGTTCCTAATCAGCCCCGGGCCTCTTTAGGACCCTGCAGGGCTGGCTGCAGCATGTGCCCGTTTAGAAAACCGAGGCACAAGACCCTCGTCTGTCTGTGGGTCTGTGTTCCTTCAGACTCAAAACGATCACGATAACGGCTCTAAGATGGCCGACAGATGGTCCACAGAAAAAGCTGCCAGAAATCCCAATCTCGAACAGGAACACACATCCAAGCGTTCCGGGTAGAGCTGGTATGGATCCCCAGGCTGGGGAAGTCGTCTGAGGACACAGAACGCTGACTGGATAAGGGCAGAGCACCTTGACTCAAGGCCCCTCAACCCAGGAGGAGAATCCAGCTCTCCAGACACACGCCCTGGCATGCTGGCTTGGAGACAGCCTTGTGCAGCATGCTAGACATACAGCCTCTCTCTTACACACGCACACTAGTTACACACACTCACGCACACACACAAGACACACACACATTCCCAGGCAATCAGACATGCATGTGGACACACAAACACACACAGAAGTCTCAGTGACTTTCTATGGAGCAATGGAACCATCTCTTATTACCGAATGAGGGGGATGGGGGAGCTGGGGGGGGGGAGGAGGGGGGAGGAATGAAGGCTCAGATGGGTCTGGACACGTCTCCAGGGGGAGGAATGGGTGAACTGGGGGAAGGAGCTTGGAGCAGACTGGTCCCCCCCCCCCCATTGCTTGCTGACCTCTTCCCTTCAGTGGGAACTGCAGGAAATGTATCTAGTCATCGTGATGCAAGAGGCTAATCATACATTCAAACGAGTGGGTGCATTTATGAAAGTGTGCGTGTGGGAGGATATAACAATAATTGTTTGAATCAGTCTTCTGGGAAGACGCACGTGCTCGTACACACACACACACGCTTGTCCAAATTACAAAAGAAATCTCGAACTATAGTACGAGTTCTAACACCCCCTATATGACTGAATGGCTTCAGGGACTGGATGGGGGTGCAGGCCAGATTAATTGCAGGGTGCGGTGAGTGCAGGATCTCCCAGCTCTGCTGGTGGTGACAGAACACAGAGGACCCCCCCCCCCACCCCCCCCTCTTCCCCCTAGGGGACAGGAGACAGGGGGAGCCATGCCTGCCCCTCCCCCGCGCTTGGGGGGAGGTGGGAAGGAGGAGGACAGGATGGAGAAGGAGGAACCTTCCATAGAACCCTTGGTTACGGGCATTCCCAGACATCCTCTCGTTTGCGGTCGTCCACCAACTCCGTCTCCTCTTTCCTCCCTCCCGGTCTGTCGGCTTCTTCTCTCACCACACTGTCTACCTGTCTCTCTCTCTCTTTCTGCCTGTCTCACCACACTGTCTACCTGTCTCTCTCTCTCTTTCTGCCCCTCTCACCACACTGTCTACCTGTCTCTCTCTCTCTTTCTGCCCGTCTCACCACACTGTCTACCTGTCTCTCTCTCTCTTTCTGCCCGTCTCACCACACTGTCTACCTGTCTCTCTCTCTCTTCTGCCCCTCTCACCACACTGTCTACCTGTCTCTCTCTCTCTCTGCTCCTCTCACCACACTGTCTACCTGTCTCTCTCTCTCTCTCTCTCTCTCTGCTCCTCTCACCATACTGTCTACCTGTCTCTCTCTCTCTCTCTTTCTGCCCCTCTCACCACACTGTCTCTCTCTCTCTTTCTGCCCCTCTCACCACACTGTCTACCCGTCTCTCTCTCTCTCTCTTTCTGCCCCTCTCACCACACTGTCTACCCGTCTCTCTCTCTCTCTCTTTCTGCCTCTCTCACCACACTGTCTACCTGTCTCTCTCTCTCTCTCTCTCTCTCTCTCTCTCTTTCTAGCCCCTCTCACCTCACCATATTGTTTCACCTGAGTAGGATTAAATACTGTTTCATTGCGTGTGTGTGTTGGCTCGTGCCCTAGGCTGCCGTTTTCTCACACCTTCTATAATTACTGCCCCCTGAAAACACTCCACAGAGCTGACCCCATCCCCCCCCCCCCCCCATACACACACACACAAGCTTTTCAGTGCTACTTCAATCTCCCTCTCTCTCACTAGTATCTCCGTATCGGCCACACACACACACACACACACACAGACCCAGTCAGTCAGGTGAGCAGGGTGACCCTAGGGCAGGGAAGAATGGGAGTAATCACCCCTGCTCACTTAGGGTGAGGACTCTAAAACACACATTAGCATTGAGACTGGCTGGTCACACCTTCAGCAGCAAAGATGGACAGATACAACGTCCCCACTGATAAGCTAATCACATCCTTATCTACAGTAGATGTACCGGAACACAGGCTACTGAGAAGGGTGTGTGTGTGTGTGAGAGTGAAAGAGAGAGAGAAAGAAAGAAAGAAAGAGAGAGCGAGAGAGCGAGAAAGAGACAGAGCAAGACAGAGAAAGAGAGAAAGGAAGAGCAACAAGAGAGCGATAAGAGACAGGGAGACCGTGGCTGTTCCTAATCTGCTCACACAGTAGATACTTCAGATTTAGACACTTCTATACACCTGGGTCCTGAGCAGAGACCAGGTGGAAGTTGAGAGGTCATTGACACCACGCACAGCAGTATCTCCTATCTCCTCCTGAACCCCCTGCTGCTTCTCTGTGCGTGAAAGGAGATTATCTCCACCTGGTCAGAGGCCAGACGGCTTGGCTGCACTGCCGGATCCTCAGACCAGGAAACAAAACACTAACACTTTCTCTACTTGGGCTGCTATTGCACAATGGTCGAGAAGTGATGGGATATCATGTAGCCTAGACCAAACTGACAAGGCCATCTACAGAATAATCCTGGCAGGTGCTCATTCTTTGTCAGTCTTTAGTGATGCCAATTAAATAATTCCCATAAAGGGATTAACCTAGATATAAACAATAGCCTAGAGCGCTTCAAACTATGTGGTTTGTGTTTGTCAAGTTTCGAAAATAAAAAATAAAAGTCTTCCTGTTTAACAGGCAGGGATAGCGGCAAGCCTTGCAGCTCAAACACACATGTGTTAGGATACACCGCGTTAGGTACTGGATTCGACCCGTCAGTAAGGGTGGGCGAGTGTGGGGGTTTTAGCTGACAGACAGAAAGAAAAAAAAACAGGGAACGGCCGCTGTGCACAGGGGCGCTCGTTCACGACTGATCCTCATCTATTGTTCTTAAGGCTCACACTCAAGTTACATACACAGAGGCCGTCTATCACGTCATTATTTGACCTTTACATGCGTCTGATTAGGGCCCCGCAACGTAATGGCACAAGTCCAAATTGTATTTTTTATAAATTAGTTGAAGAACTCCATGGAGCACTTGAAAGTAAGCGTCACGGGGATGTCAAAGGTCAGCAGAATGAAATGTAGACTTACTTTAGAAAATACTTTTGTCCGTTGGAAGTGTAGGCCATCTCCCATCCAGGAGGCAGGGGTAGCTCCTCGGCCACATCGAAAGATTGGTGTCGGATGTGCGCATGATGTACTGGACTTGGAGTTGGGTTGGCTCCCGTTCCAAGTTGGAGGGACGCGGGCGAGGAATGTGACCGTACGTGCTGCACAGTCAGCCGGGGCGGATGACTCCCAGAATCAGTACTTGACTGTCGGGAGTGAGATCCAGAGTCGGGTTCCTTGAAAAAAGACTCCGGTAAAAGTTTTTTCCTCCATGAACTCGGTTTGGGGTTCATAACCGAATTAAAAAGCGCCTCGAGATCTGTATCCAGATCTTGCGCGACATGGATAACTTGTTGTCCAGGCATTGGCTGCAGTGGGTTATTGCTCATTTTTGATTGACGAAAAAATTTGCAAAACGATACAAATGTATTGAAATCGGAACTGTATAATGCGACGACAGAAAGCTGTCCGGTGAATCTATATGCACCTCGGTGTAGACCTTTACTTTAACTTTCATAAACACTCTCGGTGGACAAAATGTTTTCTCACCTCTCAGTCGTTTGTTACGCAAAAACAACTCTCGAAAAGTTAGAGAGAACACTTAAAAGTGCCCCCTACATGAGAATGGCTACTTATAACTTTCTGTTGTGTTTTGACGGCGAAATTCCTTCAGTTTCTTTGCTGCCCGGACTCCGCTCCCGTCCCAAAGTTTGTAAACTCCACTTTCCTACGACGACGCCTGTGTCTGTGTCAGCAGGCTCTCATGCATAATTCATAAGCACGGCGCTCGAGGGGTTTAACACACTTTTGTGATTACAAAACAACACCTTAAACAGACTGAAACCACCATGGACACTAAATCTACAATTGTGCTAAAGAAAGAAATCAGACGACTTAAAATAACCCAGACTAAGTCCTACTGTAACAAGTTCCTGATTCAAATGAATTGTCGAAGTTTGAAAGAAGAAAATCACAGCTGTTGCACACTGCCCCGTAAGGACATAATTGGGACAGGCACAGACCTCAGATGGAACAGCACACAGTTCATAGATGGTTTACATCCTAAACCTGCTGGACAAGCTAACTATTATGTGTTTTAAGAAGTCAAAAATAACAGGGTCATCCTTATCATACAAACACCAACACATAAGCTTAGGAATGTTTAATCTGATACAGCCTGTTGCCTGAAGGCCCTCCCATTAGCCTTGCCTACAGGACGGTATAGCAGATTTGACTGTTGATAAAAGCAATAATGTGGGGCCTATTCTATGCCTAATATTCATGAATGAATTCAATAGAGCCATGAATAAGCTATACATACAAATAAATAATAAATATAGCTGCAAGCAGCGATGCGGGTTCCTCATCAAAATGGCAAAATATTATAAAATGTACGTTGTAGAAGGTCAAGAGTTGGACAACAAGATAGCAAAAATGATTGCCACCAACAACAGGCTGAATGTAGATTTGAACTCAAGAGCATGTGGTTACAAGTCAGCCTCTCTATCCCTTCTGCTACATATCAACTGTTCAGTCTGTGAATAGAAAAGACAGGCTATTAGCTTTGGTCAGCTTTGGGACTAAGTTTAAGCAGCTGTAATTCAGTCATCTTTTGACAAATCAAGGTGAAATTGCACATGGTACTTCACAAGGATTTCATCTGGAAGCCTATAAGGTTTGAAAAATCATCAGTCAAAAGGAAATGTGCATTATCGACACATAAACACTGTGGACATTAAATTCCTCCATAATGTCTTGTATTTAATTAGCTAAATATTGCTTTGAAAGACATGTATCCTACACATCTACCACAAATGTAGGTTTTCTACACAAATTATGCAAGAAATCCAATGTCTTGTCTAGATGAAGCAGGATCTTATCTACGAAGCACAAGTTTAAAAACGTCTGGCTCTCCTGGTGTAGTAACCAGAGGAAGCCTCGTTAAAAAGAAATCAAATGAAGCCTGTTTGGCCACCCTTGCCCCTTCATACCATCAGTGGTAGAATGAAAGCATGGACATTTATAATAGACAGCTGTCCCTTGAAATGGCCAGAGCTAAGATTTGGCACGTGCCACCATGTAAGACAATCCCCTTTGATGGGGTGGTTCTTCATCCTCAACAATGCACTGACCAGCCGCATATTCCGCCTGTTACCCACCCTATGACGTACAGTGTTTGAACCCAGACTTCCTGTGTAGCACAGACATGCTTTGGCCACTAAGCTGAAGCCAAGGTTATTCACAATTAAGTCTCTTGTGAACCCAGACTTTATTATGCAAATCCTTTTTTTTCTAAGTCTACCCTAGCTCTATTCATCACAACTAGAAAAGTGAGTCATACAAGTCGGTGAGTCGGTTATGGCATTGTCAAGTCTTTAGCCTGTTTTTAATTCAGTTCAACCTGTTGGACTGAGAGCCCAGCAGTCCTGGCACACTGAACAGGACTGTTCCTGGTGGAGCAACGCAGTAAAGAGTTAACGTGACACACGAGATATATCACATCAAGCTTCCTGGTGAGAAATATCTATAATACTTTTTCAGGGGGAGGATTGGGATAAATACTCATACACACATCAATAGCCTTTAAGATGACTCTGCTTTTCTACACTCACAGGCACAACACAAAGCCTGTCACTGAGGTAGGCCTTCTGAGGTTTTCCTGCATCTGTCCATGAGAACAGTTGACTTTGGCAAAAGTTCAGCTGACGTCTGAAACCAAGCCTCTCTCCCACTCCCCCAAGCCTGAGAAAACCACCTGTTACTGAATCCCCCCCCAAAGCTGCTGACCTCTTACTCCTTCACCCCCCCCCCCCTTCCTCCTCCACCACCACCACCACCCACACACAGCACACTCTCACAGCATCTACGCCTGGGAAAGAGAGTCCTAATGGATTTCACCAGAACTCACTTAAGTGAAATCTGATTGAATTGAGACTGTCTTGTGGCTGCAGCTGACAGTTAAAAGATATGTGCTTGTGAGAGCCTTGTCCCACTGTGTGTCAAGTCCAATATGATAAATTCCACCCTGCATTAACATTTTATAGGAATTTGGCTTAACAAGATAAACGTCTTCTGCATATTAACAAGACATGACACTGACAGTGAGCAATATGTTATACCACTGTTCCAACCAAAATTATCCATGAATTGTATTTTACTATTGATCTATATATATATATATAATTGCTCCTCCCAAGGTTTCTTCCATTTTTTCTCCCGTTGGGAGTTTTTCCTTGTCTTCCTTGAGGGTTTAGGTTGGTTGAGGGGAGGTTCTAGGGGGGTATGTGAAGCCCTCTGTGACATGCTTGAGTGTAAAAAGGGCTATACAAATAAATTTGATTTGATATATTTAGCCTTCAGATGTGAAGGCAGGTGGTACCAGGAAGTGGTGTCACTTTAGGAAATGATGCACAGGAAACACCTGTGTCATATCCTGTGGTGGTGAGGGGGACCTCACAACAGCAGGACAGTTACCGGAGGGAACTCTGACCTTCTAGAAGGCTCCTGGTCTGAGGGAGTCCCTAGGGAAGGTGAATGACACAGGTCTCATGCGTCACAGATGGCCTGATTCCATAACATGCTAGCTAACATAACATGCTACCTCTAGCTTGTATATTTAATGTTATTATATACAGAATATATTTATCGCTCAATCGCTCTATATGGATATATATATAGATAGATAATGTGCAGCAACAACCAATCCACTAGTCCTGACTTTAAGCTGTGTGATGAATTTTCTTATAAATTAAGCTGTCTTAGTCCCACAAATCATTAAAAAAAAACATCAGATGGAATCAACCTGATTTAATGTCTCAACTAATCCCGACATGTAACATAACATTCAGGCATTCACGTGGGCCACACTTTCAGGCCAAAAAAATCGAAAATGCACAAGGCTGATTATGGATAATAAACATCCATGATAATGGCACATTTCATCTCTATTCGTGGTTAGAGGGTACATTTTTGAAGCAAGACACAATGTTGTTAGTAATTAAAAAATAAGTAACCGTTTTCTAGTCTCTCGTGTTCCAGTGCAATGGTCTTCGTTTCTCTACATTTAGTTGGTCCCAGCAACAACAACACTCATAGTTTCAGAACAAATACTGGTATCAAATACAATAAACGTTTTAAAACACTAACAATTAAAAAAAAAAGACAAGTCAAATGCAATAGCAACACAGCATTAAGATGATTACTTCGACCTGTGAAGTAGTGGCCAAGTTTGTGACAAAATCTCAAACAGTCCAGACAGCTTGGAGCCATTTTGGGAATTAATTTGATTGTTTCATAAACAACTACTTGGAGCGTCTGATGCGCACATTTTTTTTTTATATGCAAATGATTACTGAGCCGTGAGCTTTACACCACTTTATAAATGCCAGAAACTGCCCTTGGTCAGACAAAATGCCCTCCATCCTTATTCTCGCATGTTTAGTTGATCAAACTGCAAAATTAGACTATTTGAATTGCACTGCCTTTCATCTTTGTATCTCAATGCAGTCTGTGTGTCTGTAAATACTCAATATATGCGTCTGTCTGTCTCCTAATCTCACTTTATCAGTGCTGACTGTCCTTGCTCCACCCCTCCTCCAGTCTCCAGGCTTGGCAGTGGCCCCCTCTACTGGCAGGGTTGTGTCTAACACCAAACCACGAGTGAGGAGTTTCACATTGCACAGACTCGAGATTAAGATCTTTCGAACCCATTCGGATTCCACCCTGGGAACCTAGACGTTGTACTGTGTTTTGTGTCAGTGCAGATCCCAGTCTGGTGCCACACAGCTCCAGGGTCAGCAGAGTGGGGACGTTATTTGATGTTGCGCAGGATCCTGCGGCAGTGGTTGGTCTTTAGCTCGGCCAGGGCCGTCTCCAGGTTACTGATGAGGTGCAGCAGGGTGGCGGGGTCAGTCTGGAGAACTCTGGCCCTCTTCACCCCTTCGTTGTCCTCAAGGTGCAGCTTTAAGGTCACCACTGGCTTCACCTGCTGGCGCAGGGCTCGACTGGCCAACTAGGTGGGAGGGAGAGAGAGTGAACACATGGCATTGCCGTGGAAACAGAGACAAAGACAGCCAGGCAAAACAAACAGATCAGACAGGAAGACGGAAACACACCTGTACATCCAGTCTCCACTCCAGGTTGTGGTAGTGTGGGAGAGAAGGGCTGAGCTGGCTCAGGATGCTTCTGATCTCCTTCCTGTGTTCCAGGTAGAGCTGTAGCAGGAGCTGGTTCAGTTCCTCAGAGAAGCCCAGCACCAACACTGAGTCCTGGAAGTCCACCTCTGAAATCTACATGCAGATAATCAGACAATAGGTCAGATGGATAAACACGCACTCTGGTTGGCAGCAGGGAAGAGCCACCGTGGGTTCGTCCTTACCAGAAGCTTGCAGCTCTCTGTCAAAAGATACATGAGTCCTTCCACGCCATGCTGCACCGTCTCCACGGCAACATTCAGCTTTCCTAAACAAGAATTCAGATGGTCCCGTGGTTGTACGCTCGACAGTGAAGACGTAGCCCTGACTATGTTGAATTTCTATACTGACTTGGTAACAGACGTTCAAATGTGTAGGCCAACTCAGCTATAGATAGACAGCTACCTAGCTGATACTTACTGGCAGCCCCTTCGTAGATTTTAGGGTTGGTTCCTTTTCGCAGGAATTCCACGGCAATTCGGCCGAATTCACCCACCACTGGGAACGTAGATAGCATGAGTTAGCCGAGTAGTTAGACAGCACAAGTTCCTCGAGTCCAATGGAAACAACTAGAACTTAAACAGTTTTGTAATAAGCGCAGCCACTCGTTAGCTAGCACAGACAGACATTACTTACCTGTTGGGTCTACCTCCGACAGAAAGCCCAAATGCTCCTTATGTTCATCAGATAATACCATCAACATTGTTACCGACTACTTTTACTAAAATGCAATCTAGTTACAGTAATTAATGAGTGTAGAGTTGAAAACCAGTACACCTTTAGCAAGCTAACCCATCCAAATCACATGACTGAAATAGTCCCATTCGAATAACATTCCGAGAAAACCATGCACAGTGCAATAACGGTTCCGTATTCCACAGTGACACTGCATGTTGGAACTTGAGTTACAAAAGTTTAACTTATTTACAGGGCTGTCAGGTCTCACGCATTAAAACCAAACGTTTGATAAAACTTGAGGGACCTGTTTTTATGTAATGTTACATCGTGGAAATGTTCCGTTTTGCTCAACGTAATTGCATAATTTCCCACCATGCTTTTCGCGTGTACGCAGACAAAGCCGTTTAATGCTGGACGACGTACTTAAGTTGCATGTCTGTTGCTCTAAACAAAGTCATAAGTAGGCTACTACGAGCTTGGGTATCCTGACAAACACAATATTACACACAAAATATTAACACCATTAACTATAATGTCATGGCCGAGAAAAGCGCCATAGAGGCTTTAACGATCTGCTCTATCACACTCTGGTTTCTCTTCAATACGTATAAGCCTTTCGCCTTTTACTAAAGACTTCCGTGGAGAGGAACATTACGAGTATCAATTAATTTTTTGTAGCCCCTCTAACGCGGGGCTTCTCTATCTGTTAAAAGCATGATCTGTTGAGTTGTTTCTCTATGGGTTTGGGCATGGCATGATGGTCCCACATCAAAACTGATTGATACTGGAAATCCTGAGTATACATTACGTAAGAGTGATACTGTGTAAAGGTCCGCCCCACCTTCTGGTATTCGTCATCACTAAAGGACCTGTTATAACTCTGAGAAAGTTTCAAATCAGACAGATTGTGGTGTAATTCTAATCTTGGAACAGAGACAGCTGCCAGCGACACTTAAGAATTCATATCTGAAGGTGAAAACAAAGACACATCGCACACACAGACCGTTTCTCCATGCAGTGATTCTATGTGTGACCCACAATGGTGTTGGGATAGGTGTAGTAAGTAGCTTGAAGGGAAACAATCTGCTCAGTGTGTGTTCTGCTGATCTGGGAGGGTAGAAATAGCATAGCAGTTGGGTCCGTCCTGTTGGGAGGGGGTTGGCTGAGTTCAGTGACTTGAGGACAGATAGTTCTGTGATCTCTATTCTCAGCCTGGAGAGGACATCCTCCCACCACACAGGGTCGTTTCCACCCGTTACGTTTCCTGAGTCTTGTCTTCACTCTGACCTCACCAGGATGCAGCTGCGGCAGCTGCAGCGCCACTCCAAGGAAGAGGCTTCAAACATCTCACGTGGCTCCTGTCTCTGTGAAGGCCACGTTGCTCACATGCCTCATTCTTATCATTAGATTGTATTTATTTTTTTACCCTGGAGAGGAGCCTGTGTGGCTATGAAATGAACAATGTCATCACTGTAGAAGCTCATACAAGGCCACCGAAGCAGGGAGGCGATCCTCCCATACTCCACCTTGACCTCTTCTGCCATCTTGTGGCAGAGACTGGTATGGCAACATCCTTGCAGTCTCTCGTCAACCTTATGTTTCACACAAATTCACCTGATTAACACCAGTATATAGAAGCAAATCAGTGACATGTTTTGACATTTTAATTTCCTCAGAAATTCAGGTTGCTCAAATTCAAACAGTACATTTAAAAGAGGTGAATTCAAAACCAAAAAATTCAGTGGTGTTAAAATATTATTATTAACCATTCAATGCCTTTTCAAATTCAAAACATTACATCACCAATTTGCTTCCATACCAGTATTCTCTAAATAACATGAATATGACGATGATGTCTATGCATTATGCTTTCACATGATAAAAAACAAGACGTTTTAATATGGAAAACATTTATTATGTATACAAAAAATATTTCAATCGTAGGAGTAATAATCAATAGCAATACAACAAACACACATTTGGCATGCGCCCTCCCCCATCCCTCCCCTCCTTCCAAGTCCTCTGTCAGTGATGAAGTTTAAGGTGACTGGCAGTTTGAATCAACAGCTCACGTCAAATCACCACAGATCAAACATATCAGCCATTTAAGGAAAAGGTTTAATTATGCAATTAAACCCTTGTTACTGCACTTCAATGGTGCATTTCCACATTTTCGGTTAACAGTAATTCGCTCCAGTGAGCATTCTTCACAGGCTTTACTTACTCATAGACTTAATTCACAAAGATCCAATTTCCCCAAGTTGTAGTATGTCACATTTCAAAGCCTACATGTCACATTTTGGCGAAATAATTGCGAGAATAAGCTAAGGAAACACACACACACACACATATTCATACTGTGTTCCTGTGGTTCTGAGTGTAGTTAACAGTGTATGAAACCAATGCTACTTCCAAACCATATAGGAAATCTCAAGCACCTTTCACCAGGAGAACACAGATTCCTACATTATATTACTCCTCAGTGTATGATGGGCACAGTTCTATCCTGATTTGTATTGTATTCATATTTAAAACAGGTTTTTTTCTGCGATGATTAGTAGTGATGGAATCATCGCACCAATACAGACTTACGGTGACCGACACTGCATTTCATTATAATTAGAACTTTGCCAATTCAACTGATCAATGTTCCACAGGACAAAGCCCTGTCATTTAGACCCAAACTTCATCATATTCAGAGAACTTGAAAAAGAAAAAAAACAGCACAAAAAAACAAGTAAACAAAATTGTTTTGAATAACCCTATGAAAATAATAACGATCATCAATAATGCAAAACACTGCATTCGAAAACATTACACAAAATAAAAAATTCTGTTTCCCAGGCCAATATTAAAATGATAAAAAATTCAGGCAACATTACATCCACTCGTGGTAAAGGTTGCTAATCCAATAAGAATTTATCCAATCAAATTGCTCCTCTTTCCTTTCCAATTTCGACAGCTAAATTGCTGTTGCTGAACCCTGGCGGAGCCAGTCCACTACCTCCCTAGTCTAGACACTTGTGAGACTTTGGAAGAATGGGAGATCACCCAACAATTTAAATCAAGGCCTCTTAAGAAAAACAGCCAAACGGTGTAGCTGTTAAGAGTCTGTATCCACAGCACCCCTGGAGAACTGAGAACAGGTTTTAATGGTGAAATCACAATCTTCCTGTCTCCCAGTCGTCAAATGTTGACAACACTAAACCTTCCTGGGCATTCCTAAGACTTTCAGGTTAAAAACAAAACACACAATCACAATCTTGTTTCATTAACATGAAACGCTGCTTTTGAATCTGATCACAAGACACATTAAGGGGAAAAAAAGATGCTCAAATGAGCTCACTTGTCTGAGAAACATAATTTTCTAATATAACAAATGTATGATGTCACCATGATTTCTGCCGTGTCGTCTCTGACAGCAGGGTGGAAACGTGTCGTCGGAGGGTCCAGTCACCCGCAGACGCAGGGAAGACAACCCTGAACGCAGTCTAATGACACCCAGACAATAACATCTTTGGTATCATCACTATACAATCAACTGCTCGATGGAGAATTTGGCCATCCATTAGCACAAATGTTTAATCGGTCCAAATGTTTTTAATAGGTCCTAAATCCTTGTTGTTTTCATTAATATTCAAAATGTATATCCAATGATTTAACATTTCTGAAGTCTTTTATTTTCAGAGAATGTCTAGTCCTATTTCCACCCTGTTGTCCTGACGACAATACAAGCTAAGGTAGCAACAGCTGTCAGTTACAATCTACACATGAAAAAGCAGAGCTCACGTGACCACCGTAAAGATCACATGACCATCTCAGAGCCCCTATATTGCCCTCCCTCCCTCCCTCCCCTCCCCTCCCCTCCCCCCTGCCTGGTGGTGACAATGACGTCATTTCGATCATTATTTTTTTTTTTTCTCCTTTAAGAACCTTCAAGAAAATAGTAAATACAGATGTGTGATTAGAATATTAGGTCCAATGTTTCTCTCCAATATGTGACATGACAATGTGCGATAGACAACGACTCTGGTAAGCCAGAAGACACGTCCTATGATTGTGGGGCTGCTGTGGGCCTCCATACCAGAAGGTGGCACTCAGCCCTTCCTAATCCAGGAAGCAGTATGTCCCAGAGACACTGAAGAGGATGGAGTAGGGATGGGCTGTTCCTGAACCGAAGGCATCATGACTCTACTTATCGACGAGGCATCCACACTGGTTGTGTTCTATGTGGTACTAAAAGGGGCCAGCGAGAAGGGCTGATGGGGTTCAGTCTGAACCCGCAGGAGAAAATCAGGTCCATACTTACGAGGATTAAAAATGGAGTCTGTTAAAAATATGGGCAGGCTCTTGTTTTGTCAGTTAAAAAATATTAAGAACACAAGACGGAAGTATACAAAAATATCTGAGTGGCTCTAGAAAAACAAAATGGGGATTTGTAGGAAAGACATCTGGAGTGGTCTTCCTTCACATGATGGAGCACTCTCTGGATGAAGTTTTAGAGACCTGGAGACAGACAGACAGACAGACAGACAGACAGAAGAGTGAACAGACCAACCAACCAGGAGAGGGAGGGAGAGAGGCAGGGAGAGAGAGGGAGAGGCAGGGAGAGAGAGAGAGAGAGAGAGGGGGAGGGAGGGAGGGAGGGAGGGGGAGAGAGAAAGGGGGAGAGAGAGAGGGAGGGGAAGAGAGAGAGAGCGATCATGAGCAAACAACAATTAAACATGGAATGACTGAAGCCTGGGATTTTCTGATCATCCGTCTACTTGTGTAGGTATGAGGCTCAGGCAGAGATGCTCTGGGACATACCTGGCCTTCCTCCTCTTCCTCCTCATACTCCTCTTCATCGTCTCCATTCTCCATCTCCATCATCGTCTTGGTGACGGTCCTCTTGGCCACCTCCTGGACAGACGAGGAACAGCACCATTACAACAACATGCCAAGAAAGGCTGTTTTAGCCCCAAAATTACATACCATGTGTTTGTTGTACAACTAAATAAAATGTATAAGGTCATGTATAACATCCTTATATGCCTTGAGAGCGGTTTTGTACAGAGTGGGCCTTTTTGGTGGCTCAACTTGGCGACTGTGTTCTACTCGCTGCCTACCTCGCCATCAGAGTTCACCAGGATGGTGATGATGTCATCTCCTGTGCCCCAGGAGCCCTGGCTCTTCCACAGCAGGTCGGAGGGGGGGCTGTGGGCCACGCCCGCCTCCGCACCCCACACCTGGAACACACAGCTTGTCAACACACACATTTCGTGACAGAAAAATAGCAAAAAGACACAAAAAAATGCATGTGTGTGTGTGTGTGTGTTATTTTTCCTTGCTTACCGTGACAGTCTGCCCGGCCTTGAGGTTGAACTTGGGGGAGAACTTGTAGACAATCTCTTCTTCAGCATCCACCTGCCTCCTCAATCTCCAGCTCCCCAGAGACTGGTCCTACACACACACACACACACACAACTGTTAGTGTGTCACGAATAACCAAACCACCACACACACACACACACGCGCACACACACAGCAGGGGGGGGGGGGGTCATCTGTCCAGACCCAGTCAGACGGTAGCTACCGTGTCTCCGTTGTTGCGGAGTGTGACGGCCTTGCCCTGCAGGTCCATCTCCTCGATGGAGACCCCGCCGCTGGCCTCGGCCTCCTGGCTCACGCTGAGCTGGGGCAGCTCCACCTCCAGCTCCACACGCTTCCTCTTGCTCCGCGAGGAGCTGCTGCCCGTCGCCCTGGAGACGATCACCCTGCCAGAGGGGCTGGGGGACAGCTTCAGCCTGGAGGGAGGGGAAGGAGGGAGAGACTCGTCTTTAGGGCACTGATGTTTAACATTCTTGCCTTCGTGTTGGACTAGCAGGTGTGGAGGACGAGCTGCCCGAAGGCTCCCTCCGTCCACGCCAGGGGCTCTCCGCTCTGCCGGGTGGATCAGACGAGCGCGGCATGAGAGGAATGCCAAGTGGAGGGAAGGAGGCGTGAGCTGGGTATTACAACTATTCAGGTGAATGTTTATCCTGTTTGTACGTTGCTGCCTGGGGACATTCCTACTGCTAGACCAGGCATGCATCTAAATGTCACACACACACAGTGAACACCTTTCCATCAATCTCAACACGTCCCTTAGGGAGAGAACATCACCGACAAGAGAGGACTTGAACACCCAGAGTCCCACCTGGAGAGTCTGTGACTGGCCTGCTCCGGACACACGGAATGTCGCCTCAATAGCTGCTTTCAACCGATTGGTCAGGAGCACGGTGCAGGAATGTACAATTAGGGGCCGGAATGTGCCGTTAGGGTCCAGAATGTTCTCTCTTCTGTGTGTGTGTGTTGGGGCGTGAGCACCTGTCCTCCTCCTTTCCCTCCAGAACGAGCTCAACTATGTGTGTGTGAACTCCTCCTGTGTGCTGTCTTTCTTTACCCCCCCAAGAGGTACAGGGACATTCCCCCCCAGGCAAGTAGGGTGAAGTGCCTTGCCCAAGGACACAACGTCATTTGGCACGGCCGGGAAATCGAACCAGCAACCTTCTGATTACTAGCCCGATTCCCTAACCGCTCAGCCACCTGACTCCCTCTTATAAAGTGTGTGTGTGTGTGTGACCCTGGTACCTGTCCTCCTCCCCCTCCAGCAGCTTCCTGTAGGCGTTGATCTCCATGTCCAGGGCCAGCTTGACGTCCAGCAGCTCCTGGTACTCGTTGAGCTGCTGCTGCATGCGGTCCCTCATCTCCGCCATCTCCCGCTCCTTGCCGTCCATCTGCCGGCGGTGCTTCTCACGGTCAGCCGCCAGCATGTCCTCCAGCTCGCGCACGCGCTCCTCGGACGCAGACGCCTGCGAGGGGGAAGGGCGGGTGGGGTAGGGGAGACGCCACGCCAGGTTACATACGACAATGCACACGCGCTGCAGGATAAACATTGACCCGCATAGTGGCGATGCCACGCTCACACCTCGTTCCCCTCGACACAGCGAGTCAGAATCTTGTGGCGCTGTGTGATTGTTAAGACGTGTGTGTGTGTGTGTGTACCTGCTTCTGCAGGGCAGAGAGCTGGTAGGCCAGGCTCTCGATCCTCATGTGTGCTTCCTGCAGCTCCTCGCGGGCCGTGCCCACAGCCTTGTCGTTCAGGTCCGAGGACACCTTGGCGTTGTCCAGCTGACAGGGAGAGAGAGAGACAGAGACACAGAGAGAGAGAGAGAGAGACAGAGAGAGAGATAGAGAGAGAGGGGGGGGGTCAGTACACAGGCTGGCATTCAGTGTGAATCACACTTTTAGTTCACGACTTCTAACCTTAACCCAGTGGTTCTCAATCCTGGTCCTCGGGCTGCCCTGCATGTTTGAGATATTTCCCTGCTCCAACACACCTGATTTAAATGAATGGTTATCAGGCCCATTTATTTGAATCAGGTGTGTCGGAGCAGGGAAATATCTCAAACATGCAGGGCAGGGGGGCCCAAGAAACCACTGCCTGTGAGAACCGCTGCCTTAAACCCTACCTGCTACTGTGGTGTTTTGTTGACCTTGTTGAGTGGGTGGGTGAGGTCTGTGTGTGTTTTGTGCAGGTGAGTAAATATGTGTGTTGCAGGGAACCTTGGACTGGGAAATGCATTCATAAAAAGGTGTCACCTGCCTGTGTCGAGTCAAAAGGTGAGCGAGTGTCTCTCCCCCCACAAACCATGTGTTTAGATGATGTATGGGTGACATGAGGGTATTTCTGTACAGGTGTGTGTGTGTTTCTGTACAGGTGTGTGTGTGTGTGAGGTACCTTGGCCTTGAAGGTGTACTCCAGCTCCTCCTTGTAGATGCTGACTTGCTCCTCGTGCTGCCTGCGCAGGTCCTGCAGGGCCTGGGCTAGCTTGAACTCGTAGTCGTGCTGCCCGCCGCTGTCCACCTCCACCGTCCTCTTCTCATGGCGCCGGCGGGTCTCACGCACTTCCTGGACACAACCACGGCATCGACCGTCAACAACACGTTTGTGTGCCGGTTGCCAAGACAACAGCCATCCCATACAATGAATATCCCTCCAACCTCAATCTCATCCATCCATCCATCTCCTCCTCCTCCTCTACCACGCCCTTTAACTCCTCCTTCCTCCCCAGCCCCCACCTCCTCAGCCCCCACCTCCTCAGCACCCCCCGAGCCCCCACCTCCTCCTTCCTCCTCAGCACCCCCAGCCCCCCCCTCCTTCCTCCTCAGCCCCCCCCCCAGCACCCACCTCCTCAGCCCCCCCCACCTCCTCAGCACCCCTAGCCCCCCCCCTCCTCCTTCCTCCTCAGCCCCCCCCCCAGCACCCACCTCCTCAGCCCCCCCCCCACCTCCTCAGCACCCCTAGCCCCCCCTCCTCCTTCCTCCTCAGCCCCCCACCTCCTCAGCCCCCCCCCAGTACCCACCTCCTCGAACATGCTCTTCCTGAACTGCAGGTCCTCCGTCAGACTCTGGCAGCGGTTCTCCAGGTCCACCCTCATCAGGGTCTCCGCCTCCAACTGCTTCTTCCCCACCGCGTGGCTCTCCTCTGCCTGCAGGAGGCGACGCAGAGCATCAGCACATTGTGTGTGTGTGTTGGTGTGTTTGTGTTTGTCTCAGTGCTTATCGGTGAGTATATGCAAGCTGGACATGGCTAGAAGTTGTGTGTTTGTCTAGTTTTAAGCCCTACACTCTGTGTATAAATGATATGTGTGTAAACGCATGTATGCAACGCCTATTAAATGAGTCATGTCTCACCCTGCACAGTTGGCAGCTGACATTTTCCAGTCTGAGGAGCATATGGCTACATAACAGCCAGACTGGTGCCAACATACATTGAAACGAAAGTGTGCGCCAGTCTTTTCCGCTCTGTACCGGTGGTTATCTAACATGCCCATATATAGACATCCCACGTGAAACTAAAACCCACTGCGTCAGGGTGGGTGTGAGGGCAACCACCGTGATACAAGGTCGAAGATAAAGGAGGGACACACCTAGCAACCACCCAGGCAGACTAGGAGATTGGATCTAACTGCAAGAGTTTGGCCATTGTTCAATTTTTTTTTTTTTTTTTATGAGTCTGTGAGTGAGTGACTGGAGAATTGAGACCTTGGCGAGTTCGGCCTTGAGGTCGCTGAGTTCTGCAGCCAGGGCATGGTTCTGGCTGAGGGCGGTGTTGAGGGCGGCTTCGCTCTGGTTGAGCTGGGCCTCCAGGTCCTTGGACCGGCCCAGAGCCACAGCCAGGTCACCATCCTTCTTCTTCACACTGACGGGACACACAACACAGTCAGACTTGAATCTATGCAAGTGCACATGAATTAGGATTAATAAATATCCTTTTTATAAAAAAATAAAATAAAAGATTAAATTTAAAAAAGAAAATGACATACATACACATAATAAATATATATATATATATATATATATATATATATATATATATATATATATATATATATATATATATATATATATATATATATATATATTTATTGTGTGTATGTATGTCATATTTTTAAGTATATGAATATGTGCCTGTCTAAGAAAAGGATGTATACTCGCATTTCAAGCGATTCATACATTTGACTTCGCTTTTGTTTTCTATCGGAATATAATTGTTGGACCTGACTGTTCTTGTCAGGGTTCAAACTGAAAGAAAGCGCTATAAATCATGCTAGCTATGACTCATCATGTGGACCATCTCTGACTGCAAATAGAGAGCGAGGTGAGTTCTACAGTCCTGACTTCCTCTTTGCACAAGCGTTAATAAGCAACTGAAAATAACAAACAATCAACAGAAAGAGTGAATCACTTGTCATACCACACATCTGCCATCTGTCTCTACAGGACTAAAACTCTTCAAGACCCATCTTGTCTACAACTGACCCCGAGGAAATAGGATTATACAGCAGATTAAGTAAACCAGGTTTACATGGTCGGTTAGCCGAATTACCAGTCCCAAGACTACTAGCCAATCAGAATTCCCATTGACGGACTACTCAATCCCCAGTGGTGTTTAGCATGGTAGTGTTGGGGGGGAGGCTACAAAGATGTCCTAACTAGATTATTACTAGTCTTTTGGGATGAAGGAGTAAAACTCCTGCTCTTTATTGTCGTTTTTATGGTTTCGATTTGAATGGATATAGTTCATGGTCAATGTTACATTGACTTCCAGAGAAATGAAAGGAAAAAATGTCTTCAAGGCGTTTAAGCCTCTTTAACAAAAATGCACCACATAACACGGACTACGTGGGAATACACATGGGCTCTGTAAGAGGGGGAGGGGGGAACCATGACTAACTTCAAAAGGAAAGAGAACTATGATGTCCTGTGATAGTCGAGGGTCTGGGCCCTGGAATCGGAGCGCTGGGAGACTGTGTGTGGGGGAGTCTGGGGCTGACTCACTTCCTGGAGAGCTCCTCTAGATCCGAGTTTGCCTTTCCCAAGTCGATCTGCAGCCTCGCTCTCTCCCGCGCCGTCTCATCCAGAACACGTCTGGCGTCCGCCAGCTCCGCCTCATACAGGGACTTAATCCCTGTCACCTGGTCGGTGGAAGACGAATACAAAAATACACACACACACACACACACACACACCGTCAGTCATGTGAGCGGCATCTGGATCTGCAATCTACATCCCCGCCCATTCTAAAGGTTCCATACATAGTCCATCTAAGGCGTGGCTTTTTTTGAATACTTGAAGGAAATTTAACGGAAAATCTTTTTTCTTTTTTTATAGGAAATTCATAGAAATCCTTTTTTGCTTTCTTCAAGGAAGTAAATCAACTACAATTTTAATGAAAATGATTTAACAGATAAATATATATGCACACCTAGTACTATGTCTTGCCATTCTCTGTATCAACAGTTGAAACTATTCATGTGATTTGAACCAGAGCAGCTGGGAGGGGGATTACATCACAGTAGACGTGTTTTTCTCTGAAGTGAACTGACTTGGAGTAACAGTCAGAGATTCAAACTTTTGAAAGGCGCTCCGCCCCCCCCCCCCCCCAGCCACTCCCATCTGGCAGCCATATGAACAACAACCCACCCCGCGTCCCACCCTCACCCCAGCTAGAGGCTCTCTCTCTGCCTTTCCTTTCCTTCCCTCCCTTGGCTCATAGCCACATCATAATCCCATTCGGGGGACAGTATACATAGGGCAAGTCAAAGCCCTGCCTAGCCCAGGCAACTTTCTGTATAAACACTATGCAACTGCATAGGAATGCAGTTGTAGTAAAGGCTGGCTGCTGGGACAGGTCAGAGGGCATAAAGCCTGCTATAGGTGGCTATCAATAGAGGTGTGTCTGGATGTGCTATATGTGACATGTCGTTCTCACAACACGGACGAGTATTTGACACAAGTTCACCTGTAGACTCCCGAAGTAAAGAAAGTATATTAGAGCATATTGCCTTTCTGCTGTCAAATTGAACCATGAAAATAATCACTTTTCAATCAACAAGACATAACCATTTGCGCTTTTCTGCACACTACTTGTTTAAAAAAATCCACCCACCCCTGTCCTGTAATTCAATTTCAACCGTTCTTTTTCTTTTGACTGAGTGGGAGTTTTACTTTGCCGATCAGAAAATTAACCATTACGGTTACGATGGAAAAGTTGTATTCCACACTGCATGTGGCTGACACCTTGGTTAACTCTGTTGTCAGATCCCTCAAATCAACATGGTTCTTAGTCTACCTAGTCCTCCCAGGATTTCAAGGACACTGACGACCAGTGTTGAATTTCAGCATACATTTTTTTAAGGTGTAGCAAGATATACACATTTGTCACAGAAGGTCCTCATGTAATGCAGCAGAAACAGCGATGAAGAAAATGTCAACAAGCTTGAAAATGCATTTACAAAGTGCCTTTAGGCAAAGGAGCTGGATAGTTAGACTAGCAAAGTGAATGAATGATATTGAGTAGCGAGCCAGCTTGCTAGCAAGCTAAATCACCGGCACGGTAAGCGGGTGGTGCTGGCTGGCTATCATACGCCGTTGTATATCAGCTAGCTACGTACGGGCTGCTATTCGACGCTCGAATTACCTCGCGTGTGGTGACTTCCTCCTTCTCCGAGACTTTAACCATGAGTCGGTCATTCTCGAGCTCCAAAGACCGAACTCGGTCGATGTAGACGGCAAGCCTATCGTTCAGGTGCTGCAGATCCTGTTTCTCCTGCAGGCGTGAGATCCTGGTTGGGGAGAGCGGGGTCGCGGCGGCTTGAGCTGCAGCGCGGCTAGGGGTTGCGGTCGCCATGGCAAAGTTTAAACTTTAACTCCACTCTGAACTGCTTCCAAACTTTTTTTCCCCCTGCGAACGGAAAGCTCTCGCAGTTGTCTGAAAACCGGTTTAGCTGCTCACAACCAACCTGTATTGGCAAACTGAATTAAATCCACAGCCCACCACTACAGTTTGCTATCTACTATTATTGAAAGAACTCACTAAGATGGCCGTGTTCAGTTCACGCTGGCCGCGCCAAAAGGAGCGTTTGTGTAGGTTTGTGGGAGTTGTAGTCCCAATGTAGAAGAGCATGTCCCATTTAGTATTATTATGATTTAATATAAAATGACAGGACTACTATGGAATATAATATAGTTGTGTCCTCCTCGGAATATAAATGTTAGCGGGGCGGCACTATAGACATTTTTACCTGATTTCCAACCTAAATTCAAACTGTATTAGTGATTTTACGAAAGCAAGTAAATTTAACTTCACAAAACACAATTTCTTTGAACCTCATTAGAAAACGGCGAACTGTAATTTCTAAATTATTACCATAGTAATATATTTTTTACAGTAATAAGACGTGACCGGACCTAACCCCTATCCACAGGAGGCGCTACATAAAGCTACAACAAATTCCTCGAAAATAAGCCCTCATTACCCAGCATTCACTGCTAAACAGTCCTTCCGGTTTTTCCGCCATTGTAGTAAGCAGGTAAGACATTTACGGCCCAATTTTAAGATCCCAAAATCCATTAAAAATCACAATGATCAGTGAGGTATCGTCAGATATGCTGTAAGATATGTATAGGAGATATAGTGACAAACACACTAATGTGATATTGCAATGTATCTGTGGGAGAGAAAGTGTTAAATCCAGTCTGAAGTTGATGCGCTTACATGCCTTCGTCAACGAATAAACCCGTATTGTCGCAAGACTTGCTAAAACGTAAATTATAGTTTATTCATATGGTTCCTATGGTAAACCTTTTCGCTGCCGTAGTTGAAATAAATTCCATGTAATTTAAAATGCTTGTCTCATCGGAAGCGTTGACTGGTTAGCTAGCCAGCTCGTTACATTACGTTTAACATGACTAACGCTAATCTCAGTAAATGCTTCTTTTTTAACAGACATGGCTATCAGGTATCCTATGGCCGTGGGCCTTAACAAAGGCCACCCGGTAACAAAGAACGTCACTGCGCCAAAACATGGTCGGAGACGAGGGGTAAGTAGTTCTGCAACATGTTGACGTTTAGATAATAAATCTTGTCAGGCAGGCTGTCATTTAGCAACGGTTCTCCTGCATGCAGAAGTGGGGAGTGCACAGGAGTCCTTGTGGGGCGCCAACGTTACAACCTGACCCCGGTCAGCTGGTCAGTTATTTGTATAATGTATAATCATGGTGCCCCTTCTACCTTTTGCCCTGTTCAGCGCCTGACCAAGCACAGCAAGTTTGTGCGTGACATGATCCGCGAGGTGTGCGGCTTTGCCCCCTACGAGAGGCGTGCCATGGAGTTGCTGAAGGTGTCCAAGGATAAGCGTGCCCTCAAGTTCATCAAGAAGAGGGTAAGAGTGTCTCTCTTCACTGTTAAGGCTACTTTGTTTGGGGCAGGTCCTAGCCAACTTAACACTGGCGTGTATTGAAAGATGCTGTCAGTGCAGTGCCCAAGTGTCACACTGTAATGATGCCGATGATTGCTTTGACAATAATGCTGGCTGACATATGGCTGGCATTGATGCCTTGAAATCAGAAAAATCTGTTGACTGACGTCACACATGAATACAATCAAAATTCATGAACCATCTCTTGATACCCACCTGTCAGACGCATTCTGTAGCGTTTGTCATTACATCAGTGAGAGCTTAGGACTGTGGATGTTGCGTAAATCAGCAGATGTTTGTATTCAAAGCGATGAAATATTGATTATCTTCTGATCTGTCCTCAGATTGGAACTCACATCCGCGCCAAGAGAAAGAGAGAAGAGCTGAGCAACGTACTGGCCGCCATGAGGAAGGCTGCTGCCAAGAAGGATTAAACTATCGTTGGGGCAAATAAATATTTGTATTTCACAAAAGAAATGTTGCCTACCCGTGTTTTGAATTTAAGTTTTACGAGGGCATTGAAGCCTACCAAGATGTGGCATGTTTTGTCAAATATCAAATGGGTTCTACAAAGCCTTCTCCCATAAGTATGAAGTGTTGATTGAGAGGATCATTCACCGGAGTGGAAGTGATGTCATCATTACTGGCCTAGTCATCCGGAACTAAAGTAGAGCAGGTGGCTGAAGTCCAGGGTGTCAAGTATCGGTCATTAACTGAATTTAAGAACACCAGTCTCACCTTTTGAACAAAAACAGCTTCTAATGCCAAAAATCACAAAGCCATAATTTATGAAATCTCTTATGGCCATCTACATGTTAGCACCTGTCACAAATGATTTTAGTTCCAGTAACCAAACTGACACACATTTAAACCATAGTCAGGCATTTACAGCAGTTATATATAATGTCATACATGTTTGATAGATACAAAAAAAAAAATCTGTAAAGTCTAGGCTGCGTGGCAGCAAGGTCATAATCCCAACTGGTGATGGATGGTGGATCTTCACTGGTCCTGAAATGTTAGTCCTCTGAGGCCCACCAAGCTCTGTTCTGCTATGAGGTCCAGTCTTCTGAAGAACTCGCACGTTCCCATAGAGTGTCGTACAGTGCCCACTAAATGGTGTGCTTGTCAATCATCTACACAACCTCATCTCTCGTGGTCTGCCCTTCAGCCCCCAGCAGCAGAGGGAGAGTTTCCCGACAGTCTCAGTGTCTCTATCTCCTGGTCACTGCTGGGGGAACGCAATGCTGAACAGCTTGCTGTAGTGATCTACAAAGTGCACCTCCAGGCCCTCTGTGATGAAGTCTGGCAGGTCCGAGAAGTCCTTCTTGTTTTCTGCGGGCAGGATGAGGCAGGTGACGCCGGCACGCTTTGCCTGGAGGAGCAAACAGACAGTACAGGGACTTAACACACAATGTACACGAGAGGTAGCCTGGGTGGAGCCAAACTTAACCCCGCAAATGTGTAGATTCTGCCATCGAGTCTTTTTTAGAAGACATCGACAGCGCATTAATTTTGAAAGAGGAACAGAGAAACGCGATCGAGGCATTTGTCGATGGAAAATATGCCATCCTTCCTACGGGTAACAGTTAACATACTGACGTTGCTCTGATTGGTTGTAGGTCTATCCATTTGAGCAAAGAGGCATTTTTTTTCAGGGTTCGAATGAAACACGCCCCATACTCACAGCCCAACGGAGCGATATCAGACTCCTATTCTGACTACACTTATGAGTATGACAACGTCAGGCTACACAAGAGGCTAACACAGGGTAGGAACACACTGAAGTAACTGTACTACATGTTGTACTACATATCAGGGGGTCTATTCTGTGTCTGTGCTGTTGGCTGACTCACGGCGATGGTCTTCTCCTTGATGCCCCCGACAGGCAGGATCTTTCCGGTCAGCGACAGCTCCCCGGTCATCGCCACGTTCTGACGCACCGGCGTGTTGGTTGCCAGGGACAACAGCGCCGTGACGATAGTACAGCCGGCGCTCGGACCATCCTTGGGAGTGGCTCCCTGGAAACGACATCACAACGTCAAAAATACAACCTTCACAATTCATTGCCAACAGTTGACTTTATTCATGACTATATTTGGGACTGCATGCAATTTGTAATGTGATTGTACTTAGGTGATTACGTTTTCCCTTATTTTTCCTACCAACTGTTACTGGAGGTTTAAATAAAGTTTACAGAAACAAATGGAAGGGTCCCCTCACCTCAGGTACATGCAGGTGCATGTGGGACTCGGCCAGGAAAGTGTTGTCTGGTTGCTGTTTCATGAGGAAGGCTCTGGCAAAGGTGAAGGCAATCTTGGCACTCTCCTTCATCACGTCTCCCAGCTGCCCCGTCAGTTCCAGGGTGCCCTCCCGAGGCCCGTCCTTACCAACCGTAGCATCCCGGGGGCGCCGCAGAGAAGTCTCGATAAACAGGGTTGATCCACCTGGAGGAGGAGGGCGAAGGCAGAGAGATAGGCAGAGCTCTTACAACCTCATATCCTGGTAGAAAGGTGCCTTTGAGCCAAGGGAGCCAAGCCCCCTTTATTTGGTGGGGGGGGGGGGGGGGGGGAGTTAAGGGCTGTTTTAGAAAGTTCCAGACATACCCATGGCAGTCCAGGCCAGGCCCATCACCACGCCCGCCGGTGTGACATCATACATCCGATCCACAGTGAAGATCGGCTTGCCCACATAGTCCTGCAAGTTGCTGGGAGTAATCTCAACCTCTGTGTCCTCCCCGTTTACAATACGGAATGCCACCTTCCGGAACACCTGGACACAGAATCAGACATGCCATCAGTGTTTTGTTTTTAAAATCACACACACGATTTAAAAAACAAATGATGGATTTCTATAACTTTCCCAATGCACAGATTTGGGCCAAAATCCAAGTTTAAAGAATGGAGCAGTACCTTCTCCACTTGCTTCTGGAGGTTCCTGACCCCAGACTCCCTGCAGTACTGTTTGATGAGCACGTTCAGAGCCTCGGAGGAGATGGCGGTCTTTTCCTCAGTCAGGCCACACTGAGCCCTCAGCTGGGGCACCAGGTACCTCTGGAGGAGAAGACAGGCACCATCAGTCACACAGGAAACATACAATGTCATGTCCTTTATAAAGTAAGTCAGGGAGGGAGTCAGATGGCTGAGCAGTGAGGGAGTCGGGCTAGTAATCAGAAGGTTGCCGGATCGGTTCCCTGCCGTTCACAATGACGTTGTGTCCTTGGGCAAGGCACTTCATCCTACTTGCCTCGGGGGGAATGTCCCTGTATTTACTGTAAGTCGCTCTGGATAAGAGCGTCTGCTAAATGGCTAAATGTAAGTATTTATTTAATAGAATGTTTAACTAAAGCGACAAAGGCAGGGATTTGAACCTTCTTGATCTGTAGTCACAATGCTCTATCCCTGTGGCCATTCACCCTAGATTGAGTCTAACAGTACAGAAAGCCTATCAGACTAGGACTTGTGTTGCAGTACCTCAGCGATGGCTAACTTCTCCTGGGCCACGTATCCAGACACGTTGATCATCTCCATGCGGTCTCTGAGTGGCTCTGGGATGGTGTCCGTCACGTTAGCCGTACAAATGAACAGCACCTGGAGGGAGGAGGGGAGGGATTTAAGTGAGTCAGGTGGAGTCAGGAGTCAGGTGGCTGAGCGGTTTGGGAATTGGGCTCGTAACCAGAAGGTCGCTGGTTCGATTCCTGGCCGTGCCAAATGACGTTGTGTCCTTGGGCAAGGCACTTCACCCTATTTGCCTCGGGGGGAATGTCCATGTACTTACTGTAAGTCGTTCTGGATAAGAGCGTCTGCTAAATGACTAAATAAATGTAAATGTGAACGGACATCCACTTGGTCTGAAACCCCAGGTGTAATAACAGACGACAGGTCGGACCCATCTCACACATACCTTGGACAGATCGACAGGCACGTCCAGGTAGTGGTCCACAAAGTTGTAGTTCTGTTCCGGGTCCAACAGCTCCAACAGCGCGGACGACGGGTCGCCCTGGTAACCACGTCCAATCTTATCCACCTACGACGACAGGAGAACGGTCGGTCACCAACCGTGCGCATGATCATCACCACGACAACAGTTCACGGACGGCAATATTCACCTCGTCTATGAGAACCAGAGGGTTTTCGGTCTTGGTCTTCTTTAGGCATTGAATGATCTTCCCAGGCATGGCACCAACATAAGTTCTCCTGTTTATAGGTAGAGAAAGAGAGATGGCGTAAGCCTTCATACCATTCTGAAGAACAGTGAACGGATTGTTATAGTGTCCCGTGTCAACTTGGGGGTTAGTGATGACCGCTGAGACCCCACCTGTGACCTTTGATCTCTGCCACGTCTGTCATGCCCCCCACACTGAAGCGGAAGTACTCTCTGTTGAGAGCCCGGGCGATGGAACGGGCGATGCTGGTCTTGCCCACTCCTGGGGGGCCGTAGAAACACAGGATCTTCCCCTGGGTGGAGCCTCGCAGCTGGCTCACTGCTATGAACTCCTACAGTGGGGGGGGGGGGGTAGAGGATGAGGGGGAAGAGAGAGAACAAGGATAAAAAGATCCAGGTTGTTTCGTTTTTTTTTTGTGAGGGATTAGCCCAGATTAACAACAATGCAGGCCTTGCAGTTCCAGTTCGCCAAAAGGCTTAGGACCAGCATTTCCAGGAAAACAGAAAATTCCACCATACTTTCCCAGGTCAAGTACAATGCTTTGGGGAGGTTAGCCAATGTTGGATTTAGCAAAGGCAAACACAACTCAGTTTTGGTTTGCGTGTAAGCAACTATAACAATCCCTACTGTTGCTGCTCACCAGGATGCGCTTTTTAACTTCATCCATCCCATAATGATCCTCCTCCAGCACCTCCTTGGCACGGCCAAGCGCCATGTTCTCCTCACTGTTGGTGCCCCATGGCATGGAAGTGAGCCAATCCAGGTAATTACGAGTCACGCTGCACACAAGGAGTAGCACATTAACTCAACCGACACTATTAGACAAGAACACAACACTGTGAGATCAGTCACGGCAACAGCCATCGCAGAACGACAGAGCACCAGCCCAGATAGTGCGGTCGAGTAATCGGTCGATCGCAAAAGCTCCTTCAGGAGACCCTAGCCAATGAGAGAGCTGCATCAGTAAAGGCCCTTGCACACTGAGTGCAAAATGTTCGCATGCGGGTTTTTTTTCCATAATCGAAAGCCTCAAAAATTTGGTGGCTCCGAGTTGCCCAAAAACCTATCAAAATGCTGGCTATGGATGCAAAAAATAACTCAGAAAATAGAACCCGATTCAAATTATCTTTTGACGGATTAAAGTTTTCTGAGGCAGTGTGTAAGCGCGATTGACATAACGTGAGGTCGTTTTTTTTTTTTTTTACGTGCAAACATTTCGGACACCAATTTCAGACTCCAAAGGGTTTCCAAGGGCCTTAAGGGACTAACTTGAACTCAGAAGAGTGGTTGTCCAGCAGGTTGAGCTTGGTGAGCTCCTCATTGATGACGTCCATGATGTGCTGCGGCACGGTGCGGCCCTTCAGACGCTCGCGGAACTTCTCCTCAATGGCGTCCTTGTCCTCCTTCTCCAGGCCAAGCTCCTTCTTGATGATCTTCAGCTGCTCCTGCAGCAGGTACTTCCTGTGTGTCAGCTTGATCTTCTCCTCCACCTGAAGAGGAAAGACAGGTCAGAGGTCAACCATACCCACACTCTTACAATGAGACTGAGAGACATACTTGGGAGACAGCAAACGGGGTCAGAGGTCACTAAATAGGCCTACAGTAAGTCAACGGGATCTGGTACGCCTTGCTTGGTCTACGGAGTTGCAGCAAATGAACTGGCCCAAGGCTTGAGTGCAAGGATAAATGAACATCAGCAACAACCAGGAATACGCAAACTGGTGAGGAACTTACCTCCCTGCCCAGACGCTGCTGAAGTTTACTGAGCTCATATTCCTTCTTCAGTAGCGACAGGGCTTTGTACAGACGTTTGGGGATCTGCGGAGCGCACAGGGAAATATCGCGTGGGTCACATGACACAACAGGCTGACACCACAGACTCAACATGGGCGTCGTCGTTCGAAACCCCGCCCACTTACATTCGTCTCTTCGAGGACGTCCTGCAGCTCGTGTGACTCCGCCCCCGTCAGAGCGGCGCCCATGTCGCTGAGGTAGATGGGGTTGTCGACGACTCTCTGCCCCGCCTGCATCATCTGCAGAACAGACTCCCTAGAGACAGACGTGTCAACTCATCATAAGACATTTGAGATATAGATTCTCACACTCACTAAGAAAAAAAAAAGAAGAAAAAAAAGAAGGAAAAAAAAGTGTCCCCACCTGTACAGCGGATTGAGGGCGATGATGTCACGGATTGTTTTGACGATCTCTGCCGTCAGGGCCTGGAGACAGGACAAAGTGTGCGAATGACGTGACAAGCAACACGAGAAGCACCATCGAATTGCGACGCAACACAGGAAGTGAAACCCCGGGGGGGGGGGGGGGGTCGAGGGGGTCGACCTTTGTACCTTGACCTCCTCCGTGACCTCAAACTGCTCGTGGACCACGTTGTCCACCTCCACCATTAGAATGTCCGAGGAGGCCAGCGGGACGACCTCCGGCAACAGGTCCGCCTCCAGCACGTTCTCCTCCATCGCCTCGGCTGACGAGGCAGCCGAGTCCTTGCGTGGGCGTTTGGGTTTCCTGCGCGGCGGTTTGGGCTGTTGCCCCGCCCCCTCTGCCTCGGCTACAGGCGTGGGTTCGTCTGGCTCCACCTCCAGCTGCTTGGTGATGCGAATCCTAGATGAGGAGACAAGGGAGAGGTGGTGTCCCTCGAGTGCTCTACATACAATCCTTACAATATCTCCAGCTCAGTGACTGCTAGTAAATTGCTGAGGTTCACGTTATACTGACAGGTTTCCACCTGGTTGCTTGGACCCATCCCTCCCTCTCAGATCCAAGATAGGTGGGAGGAAGGGAGAGCTCGTCTTGGGTGTTAAACAGGGCTACTCTGGCAGTGAAGAGGTTAAGATTCTCTGAGGTGTTGGGTTCTCCGTACCTTCGATGGCCCATGACTATCATCCTCAGCTTGTCTCCCAAGTCCTGCATCTCATGGATCTGGACGAAGGTGCCGGTGTTATAGATGGCATCCAGACTCTCCACCATGTCAGACTCATTACTGAGAGAGAGAGAGTCACAGAGAGTCACAGAGAGTCACAGAGAGAGAGAGAGAGAGAGAGAGAGAGAGAGAGAGAGAGAGAGAGAGAGAGAGAGAGAGAGAGAGAGAGAGAGAGAGAGACAGAGAGTCACAGAGAGTCACAGAGAGTCACAGAGAGTCAGAGAGTCAGAGAGAGAGAGAGAGAGAGAGAGAGAGAGAGAGAGAGAGAGAGAGAGAGAGAGAGAGAGAGAGAGAGAGAGAGAGAGAGAGAGAGAGAGAGAGAGAGAGAGAGAGAGACAGAGAGAGAGACATAGAAAAAAAGAGAGGTACAGAGAGAGAAGACAGGAAGTTAGAGAGCGAGGGGGGGGGTAGGAGGAGGAGATAAATGTAGAGAAAGACAGGGTTAAAGGCAGAGCAGAGATAAAGTAAAAAGCATTACACAGGAAATGCCTGATCAAGAAGATAGGTTCTCAACGACATGGAAGGTAACATAAGGTTCTCTTACCTGTCGTCTTTCTTCAAGAACACCCCGGCGTATGGCTGGGCCAATCGGACTCTGCGCCTCAGCAGATCCATCAGCTGCTTATTCTTCACCTAGATACACACGATTGGATGAGGGGGGGGGGGTGAATGGTAAACATAAATACTATTGGAACCTTTTTTTTTTGAGTGTGGGGTTGAAATTCAAATCCGTATTCAAACAATTTTTTTATCTGTATCTACAACATTCTCTACTCTAGGGCAGAATAACATTTTCTGTTACATTGGAAAAACATCGATGGCGCAAGGACGTGAATGCGAGGGTCATGAACCCCTGGCTGATGAAATAAGCAGCAACAGGCTGCTTCTAAAAAGGATTTCAACTGTCATGTAATCAATCAAAGCTGATATTAAACAAGAAGCATGAGTGTATATGCCTCCTTGTAATGAACAGATTCACCCGTCTTCTGTTGAGGGGCCTGTGTCTGAAGGCTACTCTGACAGATGATGTTATTGCATCATCCGTATGTCCTTGTAGACCAAGCAGCGGTTGCTAGCTTACCTCGATTATCTTGATGAACCTCGGGAAAACCGGGTTTCTACTGACGGCGATCAGTGGCACGTTGGGAAAAACTTCCGGCACAAGCATGGGGGTGAGAGCTGTCATTTGGGGAGAGTTGTATGGGATTCCTCCGTCGCCCCCTGACTCGTCTCCCCCAGACCCGGAGTTCTCCGACCCATCATCCCCCGAAAACCCGGCACCACTGCCTTTGTTGCCAAACAACCTCCGATGATCAGAGTGGAACGGTGAAGCCGAATTCAAAACTTGCCTCTCGGCGGCGAAGACACTGGTAGCCCTTGCCCATCGGTTCAGCTTGGCGAGCCTTCCAGCTCCTGTCATTGATGGAATAACGTTACCAAAGCCGCCGTTGCATAAGGGTTTTCTAAGAGTAGAATAAGAGCGTTTAGCCACCAGTCCAGTCCAGCTAGACGTCTCGTTCACCAGAGACCGAACAGCCCCAGTTGCAAACATACTGGAGTAATTTTTCGAAACAATTGCCCCTTTTTTGTACGAGTACTTGCAAGCACCAAGCATTCTCATGCAGGTGGCCATGTTGAATCTCGAGCTTTCTATAGCAGCACATGACTTCTTCCGGCAGGGTTTGATTACGACAGAGGCCTCATCTCCACCTCCCACAATATCCAGCAACGAGCGTCAGACTGAACCGTCAGTCACTACTTTACTCAACTGAATACTACCGGTGACACTTCATTACTACTGTTGATACTTCATTCATATATTTTTTCTAAAGCATAGAGAACATGACATACTTTACAAATTGTTTAATTAATCAATATGCAAAAAATAGTACAATTATTAACTTGACTTAACTTGACTTTAGACTTTAGAAAATAAAAATAAAGACTTTATAAATTGAAGACATTCTGTGAGATCATTCAATATCATTGAAAAAAACTAAAACACAAAGTTCCACTGAATTCCATTTTTACATCACATTATTGTGTTTAATTATGATGTCAGTCCCCACTTGTAAAGTGTGTGAAAGTTCCAAAATGTTATGCGTTTGTGTCAAACAAGCGCAATGGTGAGCCTAAATACAAATTTCCTTCCTGATTATTCATGTATGTAGCTATGTATAGTTATGGATAGTTGTACAACTAAACAAAACTGCATGGCAGTATCATAATCATCAAAATAGTTATGTAGTTTTTAACCTGCAGACAAAGTGTTTTTGAAAGGAAATATGGTTGTAATCTATTTTTTTAACAGAATGACAAAATCCAAAAGAGGAAAAAGAAAGCTCCCTTCAAGGGAAATGGCAGCGTGAGTTCGAACCAGTCTCAGAACTTCACGTGCACCTTAATTTATTATTTGAATGCTGTGAAAGTTCCACAGAAATCGAACCCATTCTCTCTTTCCTCTCTCTACCCAAGCTGGTAGCCCTGGAAAATCTTGCAGACAGCAAAGGAGTCTTGCTTACTGAGCAGGACGCCCTAATGACAGCTCCCTCTCTTCTCCAGGCAGAGTTTGGCGATTTTATGACCCCAGATTCATGTCATGGTGATAGGGTGAGATTCATGTTTATGTCCTGCTCAATGCCTTTTGAAATTCAAAACATGACGTCACTGATTTGCTTCCATTCTAATGTTGTCCCTTCTCAACAGGACCATGGCAGTGACACATCCGTTGAAATGGACGATTTACCTTCTTCAGAGGGTATCTGCTCCAAACCTACATTTGCTCTTCCTCACTCATAATTATTAGGCTATAGTATCATTTCCTGAAACTGTCTTTAAAGTCGTAACTGGGCAGAAAAACATGTCTGTGTGTCACTATTTGTGGGGTCGCAACAGGCCCTGTTCCCTGTCCAGCTCCTGTACAACTTATTCTGTCTCCGTGTTCCTCTGCAGAGGCCTCAGACCAGGATTGGCTGAAGGATCTCGCTCATGCCAAATGTAAGTCAGACTGGCATCACACGTTACCGTCAAAGATACCAGCAGCATGACATCCCTGTTGGGTTTGTTCCTCCAGAAATGCATGTTGATGCTGTTTGAGATGCAGAAGGGACAATGTACCCTAATCATTAAACCAGCTTCAAATGTGTAAAACCTGTACTAATTCCAGTGGCAATGCAGACTGTTGTCGTGCCCAGGAAGGAAATGGAGGCGGGTAACCCTGCCCCTCCTTCCCTCCAGCCTGTCTGCCCTGCTTCCTCTGAGCCCTCACCTGTCTCCAACCTCCCTTCGGGTGACCAGGCTACTCTGCCTGCAGACGACCAGGTACCAGAGGAGGAAGAAGCCTTCAAATGCAGGCCGTGTGACAACAACGACAATCAGGTAAGAAGTGTTTGTTTCACTCGCCAGATTTATTTGAGAGGTTGTGGCTCTAAGTCAACTCTCATGTTCCAGGCTCTCAATAAGTACCTTGCTGAGGTCAGCGGGGTTCTGGACATCTCTGTGGATCCAGAGATGGCAGCCGTAGACGAGGAGGGGAAAGCCAGGGCTTCCCTGCAGAACTTACTGAACCAGGAGGAGCGAAACGGCATCAAGCTCCGTCTGAGGAGAAACCAGATGGCGTCCGACCTCAGTAAGGAGCGGAGCAAGACACTAAAGCTCCAGAGGGTCCTTCTAGCTGCCCAGTGCCAGCAGGGGAGAATAGAAAGTCAGACCAGAGTACAGGAACTACAGGGGGCTATTGACCATCTGAACAAGAGCTTCCTCGCACAGACAGCCAAAAATCAAACTCTCAGCTCCAAAATGCACTTTGTACAAGAACAAAACGCAGCAAGGGATTCCTTTCTGATCTCCGTGAACCTGAGAGCAGACCGACTAGCCTCAGAGCTAACAGAGAAGCAGCAACAGTACTCTCTCCTGGAGGCCCGGCAGGTGGACTCTGAGAAACTGCTGTCAGAGAGTCAGGCCAGAGTAGTTGAGTTACAGAGTGTTATTGATGAGCAGAACAGGAAGCTCCAGAGACAGACGGCCGAGGAGCACACCTTCAGCTCCCAAATAAAGTCTGTTCTGGAGGAGAACTCTGCAAAGGATGCTTTTTTGGCATCCCTCAACTCAAAAGCCAACAAACCGATCTGTGAGATCACAGAGGAGAAGGACAAGAGCCTCGGTTTCCAAAGTGAACTACACACCGTTATGTCTGACAAAACAAAGGCAATTGGGGAAGTAAAGAGGCTGGGCCAGGAGCTGAGGCAGACCAAGGAGGAATGTGAAAAGCTGTCCAAGCAACTGGATAGCAGGAACCAGCAACGACAAGAGAAGACCCTGGCACTGGAGAAGAGCCTGGTTCACCAACACGTCACAAGCCCCTCCCTTGAAGCTGAGCAGGAGCACTCTGATGGGCTGGCTACTAAACTTGAAATCATGCAGTCAAAGAGCCTAGCTACCATCAGAGAGCAAGAGCAGCAGATCTCTCAGCTGATAGACAGCGTCCAGAAGGAGACTTCCAGCAGGCAGGCTCTGATGGAGGAACACCAGGGTGTCAAAGCCCAGCTCAGTGATCTCCTGGACAGGGTTAAAGCTGAAGCAAAGGTTGAATCTCAGCGGATTTCCCCACAGCTGATGGAGTTGAAAAAGCAGCTATGTGAGAAGAACCTGGCACTGGAGAAAAGTTTGACATCCCGGAACAAACTGGGCTCTTCCCTGAAGTCCCAGAGGGCATATTTTGAAAAGCTGCAGACAAAGAATCAAACAAAAATGTCAAAGCTAAAGATGACTGTTGAACATCTTGAGGCAATCCTCCGATTGCGGTTCACAGAGATGCATGACCTGACGGTCCAAAACAAGACCCTATGGACTGAAGGCAAGCTTGTGTTGGCAAGGAACCAGAAACTGGAGGAGAAATACGAACTCCTGTTAGTAGACCACCGTTACCTCCAAGCAGTTCTCGATACAAACCACCAACATGACCTCAATACTTCTTTAAAGGCCCAGAGTGCCCATTTTGATATGCTGCTGTCAGACAACCAGTCAAAATTAGCGGATTGCCAGAAGGCTGTAGACAGTCTTGAGAAATGTCTTAAAACCTTACAGTCAAACAACCACACTCTACAGGTGACCCTCAACAGTCTGGAAACAGACCATCACATCCTGTTGAGAAAGTACAACACTTTGCTAAAGGTAAACACTCCCTGCAATCAGTGAACCAGAGAGACATGCCCAGAGTGGATAGGACCATCTGAATACAAAGAACCAGGAGACTTTGGACGGCACAATTTAAATAACTGTCTATATTTTAATCAGTGCAGTGTTGCTATCTTACTTGGCATTATAACAAATTATTTTATAAAAAGAAAAGGAATAAGCACGTGGGCTATTTAGTCTATTTTTGTTTTCATCCAGATTGTCAGTCTGTATTTCTCTGCATCCGTGCACTACATAAAAAAATCTGATAAAATATTATCAGAACTACCTGTTTCATTATTTTTTTTTCTTATTTAAAACTCAATTTTGTTTGACTTCATCCTTTGTAGGACATTTAATTTATTAGTCATGTATATTCTTTTTGATTAAATTAATAAATCAGTTTTCTGCTTGAAACGTTTTAATAGAAAATGTTTAAGATGATTCATATGGTCTGTTCCATGCTCCAGCCTGTAAGTGCGTCAGCGCGTTAAAACGCGCTCTGTTCAAAATGCCATGTCAACACCTGAATGTTATTAATTGATTGCAGCCATCGAGCGTTCTTTGCCAATGGTAACGCAGTATATTGTGATGCAAGGAAATGTTGAGGCACGAATTTGGAAAATATTAGTTTATGTAAACAGGTGTGTGGACTGGGTTACGTTCTGACGGAGAGGACACCAGGTATGCTTACAGTATGCGTAGCTTATATCAATTACCTACTTTAGCATGACACGGTATCACGAATGTGTTCTGGGGACGTTCGAACACTGTTAAGCTTAAATTGTAAACATTTTTATTTTATTTTAGTTGCGCAACATGTCTGCTTCTCTTGTGGTTGTCAACCAATATGGACGGAACTCGCAGTTTTCACCAGATGAGGAACTACTGGGGTCTGGATCCTACACGGATGACAGAACGTATGACAGCTTGGATGGGTGCGTTTAAACATTTTAGACGTCAGGAATGATTTGACTTTAATTCATGTTTTTTCGTAGGCTACTTGGGCAGAGGGCGAATTATACAATGATAATCGGGAGGGTCAACTTGTTCTCAATGGCGTTTATCGAACCCCCCGACCTGTTGTTTTTACTTCTTTTATGGGGGTCCAAGTCTTAATTAGGAGGGCAGACCCCCCCCCCCCCCCCTCCCGTAATTTGCACCTTGTACTTGGGCCGTGTATGCTTTTCTTTTTGTTGCTACTTGACTTGTTGTCAGCCTTGCTGTTTGATCTTGCAGGAGTTCTACAGAGCTGACTGATGTGTTTGAGGAGGAGGGCTCCTGTAAGGGGTCGTCATGGAGTCCACCTGTAGTGGACCTCCAACTGAAGATTTCTGTCCAGCTAGAGAACTATCTTTCCAACGAGAGCCTATCTGGAGATGCTTTCCTCCTGAAACATGTTCAGAGGAACAAGATGCAGTATGTCAGTCTTAAGCTGCTGTCTTCGTTCAAAAAGGTATTCAAACTAAAACTAAAATACTAACTTCACTCTTTACACCAAGTGTAACCTCCTTCAATGAACACTGTAGAGTCGGATGGTATTTTCCTAAACATTCTTCCTGTCTGTCTCAGATCAGGGAGCTGACTCGTGACTGGAGGACCACTCTGGCCGCTGCCCGAATCTCAACACGGCTGGAGGTGAACGACGAGGGGACCAAGGTCAGGCGAAGGGAACCTGTGCCTGATTGGCTGCTATGTGTCCCCACCAGCAAGCTGCTCCTGGCTTGGAACCTGCTTGGGGGAGTTCGCGAGGGGGAAAGTGGAGAACCAGGCAGGGAGCAGGTGGACCTGATGGGGATGGCCATGCGACTTTTCGGTTGCCACGGCACCATCACCTCCTTGCGCATCCTCCGTCCGGGGAAGGAGGTGCCCGCGGAGTTGCGGCGCTACGCCAGGAAGCACTGTGAGCTGGGGAGGGAGCTGTGTGCCGTGGTGGAGTACGAGCACCTGGAGGGGGCGCGGAAGGCCTGTGAGGTGCTGCAAACCCGGCAGGGGGCAAGCACTGGTGTCAGGGTGGCTCTCCTGGGAAGCAGGAGTGTGCGCAAAACGGATAGCGGCCATGACCCCAACGAGGAGTCTGAGGATGGAGTGGACAGTATGTGTTCCCGGAAGCCCTATCAGCGCAAGGCCCGGCGCCCCCCCTATTGCCTGGAGGACTCCGCCCTGTACAGCTCATCTGAGTCCGATTTCACCCCGGCTTCTCCCAAGCCAATCCGCGTGGTCTCCCGGCCCCAGTCTCTGTACGGCAGCCCGCTGGCCATCCCCCGAGCCTCTTTTTCACACTCAAACCCTTACCGGAACCCGGTTACCAGCCCTGCATCCAGCCCCCTTCTCCCTCGCAAGCTGTTTCCTTCGGGACATACCCCTTCCCCTCTGGCCACGGACCTCAGCAGTAGTCCGTCCTCCTGCAGCAGCAACGGCCGAAGCAAGTGTTCTGGGGACTACAACTCCCAGGACGGCTTTAGTTCGGCAGGAAGCCCATGGGTCCAGCGCAGGAAGACTGCGGCCCAGGCCTTCTTCCCCGACAAGGGTGCTCCAGGACCGGTGGCACCCGGTGTTCCCAGGAGGGTTCCTGGGTCTGTGGCAGTCCTCCGTCAGCCTCTGGGTCCTGATGGTACCAAGGGCTTCTATAACTGCATTGGGCGGGGGAAGATAGTCCTGCGCCAGTGATTGAGTCAGATTGTACTGTCCGTCAGATCGAGTTTCACTTACACTTTTCATTCTCACTGAGGGTGGGAAATTATGGGAAAAAAGAATTGTTACATGTCCAAATAATCTTGTACGCAGTCCTGTTATGAAAATTTAAATGTTTTGTACCCAAAGTAAATAAAGGTAAAATGGTGTTAACTGTCTTTTACTTTATTGGACAAACAGCTTCACACTAGTCACACAGACTTCTCTAGCAGTCCTCCTTCATGATTACGAAGACATTTTCTAATGAACACAGACGACAGACGTATAAATAAATAATTTATTAATGCCTTTCAATACATCTGTTAGAAAACCACACAGTCCTTAAGAACAAAACCTCTGAGAAAATAAAAATGTCTTCCTTGACTTTGACAGTGCAGTGCAGACATGGCAAGATGCATGACTGTCCAAAGGAAACAGATAGACCCCAATGCTTGAGGATGGGTCACAAGGCTGCTAGTGGAACTGCATCACTATCATGCAGCTAGACTGAGACAGACGAAACATGGACAGCTATTCTGCCAGAGCACATCTGATATTGCCGTTGCAATAATTACTAGGCTTCAACTTCTAACGCAGGCAGACGCGACAAGTGATTAGTTTTGTTTTCCTAAAAAATTAAAGACTATGGCGCAAAAATATACTTATTTTTGTGTAAGACACCTCAAGTGGAATGTGGCAATGTAATAACGCACTATAGCCCAACTAGGGTCAAAGTTAACAAAGCAAATTTGGATTTGCATAGGCTTTGCTTCACTGAAGCAGACAAAGACAAGAGAGGTGGGGTTTAAGAACACAATGAGGTCCACTGCAAGAACGACAACCTAAATAATCAGCGTCAGTTGTTTTTGCTTTGAAGCAAGGCGTCTCGTAAATGATGTGAGCTCTTGGAATATGCCACAGCCTAAGTCTTCAATTCAGTTTTACATTTCTGAAGTATATGATTGATAGCCATAACCTGTTAAATTCTTAAATTAAATTAAAACTTTGGTTTATGAGGCGTACCATCTAACACTTAAGACAACAGTATAGAGTACAAACAAGCCCTGGGCATGCGTGTTCATTCAATTAGTATAAAAATATAGAAACATCAGTATATGCAACACCAGCTATTTCTTACAGATTTACAACAAGCTGAAAGTTCACTTCAGTCAATCTTGAATGTGATACCATGGTGACCAGGCAGGTTTAAGCAACACAACCTAGCCTGAACAAAATATGCCATGCCAATATATAACTGGGAAGTTATGTTGAAACAGATCATCCAAAGGTTACAGCGTTGTAGTACAAAAATAGAGAACTTGAAACTAGATGAAAAGAGAACACGGAGGTCCATGAACTAAAGACAGGTCTATTTGGTTTGATCAAACACTTCGTTTGTGTGATCAGCACATTCATGTTGAGACATCAATAAAAATAAACTCCCAGCACTACAATTGGGACACAGTTGACTTCTTCAGTAATAGATATGGTGACATGCATGTTGCTGAAATGTTTGCTTCAAGCCATGGGCCACTCTCTCCTGAAACATTTGTAACTGCTTACAGAACTACTAGGATGTTCTATAATGGTTACAGCCGCATATGTAGCTACGGAAACATAGGTTCTGCAGTCGCCGGAACACGCCACTATACAGTAGTTCCGAACACGATTTCATCCAGTTCCTGGTCGTCCATGTCATCCTCGCTGAGGGAGAAGTCCTTGTGGTTGCAGATCCGAGTCGGGCTACAGTTTGACTCTCTATCCATGAGTGAGGCGTTTGCGGGTGGCGGTCCCATGCCTGCCCCAACTCCCACCAGAGAGCCTAGCCTCTCAGCTTCAGCCATGTGGGACAACATGGAGTCCAGTAAGGGGCGACTTCGGCAGATGTTGTCCAGGATCTGGCAGCGGTGCTGCAGCTGTCCTATCAGAGCATCCTTTTGCTTGACAGTTGTCTGAAACCTCTGGATGGTCTCCTCGGACTTACACAGCTTCTCGTGAAGGTAAGAAATCTCCCTGTGCAGGAAACGAGGTAGAACTGAAGGATCAGAACACATGCTCGAACAATTGAAAACAACGCACTTTAACTGAACTTAAGTATCTTTATCACTTACTTATCCTTGGCCTCTGTGATCTCCTGAGTGGTGGCCCTCAGTTGCTCATCCTTCCTGATCAAGCTCTCTGCCTGCTCCCGTACCGTGTTCTCCGCGGCCTCGAGACGCCGCTCCAGCTCCACCACCCTCCTGTGCAGAGCGGACAGGTGAGCGTTCGCCTCCCGAATTTGAACCGGCGAGGGCGAGGACATCGCATATGAGCAACTGGACGTGACAGTTTGACTCAATACGCAGTAGTTGACCACAGAAGTTTAATTGTGAGACACTCTTTGCTTGTTGTGTTGACAAAAAAATAGCTGACCCGATAGCTAGCTATAGTCTACTGAAGAGAAGCGCGTCGTCAAAGCATTTCACCAGCTGGGAGATGTAATCTTTGTGCCATAGCTTCCGTTCCTTATTCCTTAATTTCTGAGATAGTTCCGAAAAAAAATGTGTGCAGTGCACTGACAACTAGCTGTAGCTAGCCTAGGTCAGTGATCCTGAGAAAGACATACTGCCACTCCAAAACAGGCACGACACGTCAGCATCCAAGCCAGCTTCGGTAACTTGAAAATGCTACGCGTACTCACCATAACATCACACTAGAAGTTATGAAGCCAAAACACAGTGCATTGCCTAATGAATTGTCTAAAACGTTACAATTATGAAAATGCTGGATAACTTGAATGAACTTCACAACAAGCGGTTCACCTGTGGATTAGCAACTACCCCGGAAACAATTGCTCACTGGACAAATGCGCAACCACCAAAAACGATAAATAACGTAAATAAAATAGAACGATGTCCTCAGTGCAGTCCTCAAAATGTTCCACCACAATTTTTATAATTTTTGGTGTTAAAAACATTTAACGTAATGCACGCTGGTATCGTGATATGATTATATTTTGCATGTGTACCATTTGCGTACCAATAAAGTTTTGTAGTTCTCGTGTGTTCACTAGCTCTCGCGATGAGCTTACTGTTGTCTGTGTCCTTGATGTGAAAGCCAAAATGGGTTACTGGGATCTGCAAGAGGGGAAAGATTGTGTTGAAAAAACATGGATCACCACGAAATTGGGCACTGCTATAGGTAAACCTGAAAGAAGGCCAATGAGTTGCCAGCTACGTTTCTAATTATCCACCAAAAGCGGCAATTACCTAGCTAACATTAGCTTATTACTAGCATTAGCTTACCCCTATTGAAAAGACTGACTGACTAGCTAACTAGCAAGGAAGCAAGTAGCTACTAGCCAGTGGTCGAGTAACAGTAATGATGTGAGTGCGTTTGAGGTCGGCATAGACGGTTCAGTTGTGTCCATTTACAAGCTACTAGGTAACTTGGCAGTGTGGAATTGTATCTTGATGTTGTGGGTTTACTTACAGGATTGGTGGGTTCAGCTTATCACATGGTGGCATTCCAGCCTGATTCGGCGATGCAAGCTGTCCAGAGAGCCACGTCGGGAACAGTTACCATGGGTATGTGTAACAAATATTACGAATTGTGAGGACAACCTAAAGTTCTGTCTTGAACTATCTTACACTAGATAAAGTCCCCTTGAATGACCCGGTCTTCTCTTTCAACCACAGCTTCCCTGGGTGCAGTCTTTGGACTGGCAACGTGCCTCAGTGCACAAGCCAGAGATTCTCCTGATGATCCCATCAACTACTTCATTGGAGGTTGTGCCTCTGGAGTCCTGCTTGGAGCCAGAAGTGAGTACAACAGTCTACAACAACAAACACCGCCGTTTCATTTCAGTCCCTGTCTAAAATGTCGATTTCACCTCGGCACTGATGCATTCTGGTCCATATGTGAAGGCCACTAAATGTAAGGCTCGGGGAGTCAGGTGGCTGAGCGGTTAGGGACTCGGGCTGGTAATCAGAAGGTTGCTGGTTTGATTCCTGGCCGGCGTTGTGTCCTTGGGCAAGGCACTTCACCCGACTTGCGTCGGGGAGAATGTCCCTGTACTTACTGTAAGTCGCTCTGGATAAGAGCGTCTGTTAAATGTAAAAAATGAAATGAAAGGCTCTGACGAGGCCATGGCCAGAATGTACTTGCTGTAAACAGCCTCCCAGGGGAGTGAGGTTGTTAGCCCAGTGCTGGGGCTCAAACAAAGGGCTGGTGGAGGGATATAATCATTATTTTGTGGGTGGCAACATCTTTGATTTAAATGAGCTATTGTTCATTTGATTGTGCTGAGTGGATGCTTTTAGCGGTTCTAAATGTTGATGTTAAAATATTGTTACCAATGTTAATATTCTGTTTATCTTGCTCTATAGGGGGTTTCAGAGGGGGCGGACTGATTGAAACATTTGAAGTAGTACTGGTTTTAGTTTTTCTCTTTGTCTGTCTGCTTATCCTTTCTCATATTGTCTTTCTGCCTCCTAGCCCACAATGCCATGACTGGCGTGACAGCGTGTATGGGGTTTGGAACCCTGGCCATGTTCACCAAGGTGGCCAAGTTGGAGAACTGGAGAATAACAGGACCACCTAGGCTGTAAATACCTGAAGAGCAGATGGCAAGACTATATATTGACATGTATATTGTATATTAAGTATTCCTGGAATAAAAAATGTGTGTAAATCCCGGATGTTTGGCATTTATTTTCCTATCTGTAGCGTATGATGTCTGTTTGCCACTAGGGGGAGAGAGAAACCAACTTTGTAAACTTGGCTCAATGTAAATTCCGAGTATGAGTACATTTGAGTGGGATCTCTTTGGTTTGGGAATGATTACTGACAGAGTGAAGAGCATTAGATTTTTTTTTTACTTCAGGTCATAAATTACATTTCATGTTGTTTGTTTTGGAGGATTTTCATAACGATAATTTCTGAAACAAGTATTTTAGTCATGTTGGTCCAATTATGTTTGTGAATTATATGTTGCACGTTGACCGTGGCTTCACTAATACACCAAACAAATACATTGTAAGGCTTTTATTGCCTTTGGCAGCATGTAAATTAGTAGCATATGCGACTGGGTGAGCACACAATGTAGTTTCAAGCCACTCAGACAGTTGCCTGTTAAAGTTTACTGAGAAACGTGGTGGGCTTAGGCAGATTATCTAGAATGGATGAGGAATTTAAAAACGGTGAGGCTTTCCACTCTTTTAACTCTAAATTGAGCAAGGCCACTGCATTCCAGGATATGATGAATCTGTGCCCGTAAGTTACTGTTAGTTACCCTGAAGTTCTTCGGTGGAAAACAATGCCACTGTTGGATGCTGCATTTTTTTTAATGATTGGCATAACCATTTTCACAATAAACAGTGTGTGACAAAACAGAATTGGCGATCAGAACATTTCCACAATGTTGCCTGACAATCCACTTCTCAGGGGGCATGGGGGAGATGAATAATGTTCTGCTGTGTTTATTGGATAGGCTTTGTCAGCTGGATCGGCCAATCAGGGGTGGTTTGGCGGCAGGCGTGCATGGCAGGGAGCGTTAGAGGAGACCTGAAGGAGATCCAGGTCTCTCGGAAGGTCTCCCTTCATTCCATTCTGGTGGCTATTCTGTCACGATAAGTGAAAAATGAAGTAGACTTGTTTAGTATTGACACGTTGTGGAGCACTTCACGGTGTTGACATTTATGGGAGTGCCAGCAAATGAAGATCGTCTCACCAGACGTTGCTCCGGGGCGATAATTACCTACGTTATTGTCCAAGGCGTGATCACAGCTGGAGAAACGGCAGGAACAGAGAAACAGCTGCATCTTGTTTGGTCCTATGATGTGACAGCCAGGACAATAGGAGCTGAGTGAGATAGACACATGTAGGGTGTGAGAGAGCTGGAGGAGGGGAGGAGAAGACAACAAAGTGGGAAGAGGTGATGGGAGAGAGAGAACAAGAGAGAGAACAAGAGAGAGAACGAGAGAGAGAACGAGAGAGAGAACGAGAGAGTGAACAAGAGAGAGAACAAGAGAGAGACAGAGTTTGACGACCCCCGTGAACGTCCACGTCAATAGTAAAAGGGGGAAAAACACAGAGCATTTGCAAGTTCTGAGCAGTGTCGATCAGAGAGTGTGGGACTGAGGCGCTATAAGTGGGTCCTGCATCACCAGTCCATGGTTCGTGATAGGACAGTGAAGCTCTTTGAGCTGTGATAGGCTGGGGAGAGTGGCTGGTAATCCCTCAAGATAGAATGAGAACAGTGGGTCATCATGGTCCAGACCTCACATCACATGCCCCCTCATGGCAGCTTTCAGTAATAAGGAAAGAAGGAAGGGTGGGGGGGTTGGGATGCAGTATGTGAGTGTGAGTGTGTGGGGGGAGGGGGGTCGGAGTGTTCTGAGATTCCATCAGCTAATGGCTGGTTTAATTCAGACACTCAAGTAGCCGTTTATCAGTTGTAAAAAGGGTACATTACAACTGGACCCTGAAGTGTCCCAGACAGTGCAGTAAGGCAGGGATTGCCATGGTAACAGAACAGTAACTGGCCAGTTAGAGGTTCAATCAGACAAGGCAACCTGTCAAAGTGTGCCTAACCATAGCCACTTAACACAATCACACACTCACTCATATGTAATCTAACACACAGTATATACTGATTCATGGCTTGTATTCATAGTGCTTGGATATGATCTGCTTTAGTATCTGTTAGCGTACACCCTTACACTGTAATTGTTTGTCATAAATACTGATAATGCACATCAGGCCAGTGTAAGGGGGGAAGATTCACAAGAAATGAACTTTTCAACCTTGCTAGGAACGCTCATGCTACTGAGAAAAAAACCTGCAGTCGGATTTAGATTCAAATTCCAGCGAAGAAGATCGGCAAGTGCGGACAGAGCAAAATACACAAACCGTGTTTCAAAAGCACTTCAAAAACAACAACAGTGAATGGGGCCAAGCGCATGCAGTGCCCTCTGTGTCAGCCTGAGCACTGTTCTCTGGAAGTGACGTCCACGGTCCCATAACTCAGCAGGCTTTTAAGATAACACCAGAGACTTCTGGAAGAGGAGATGGGAGGAGGAGGGGAGCGGGGAGGTGGGTGGGGGGGGGGGCATGTCAACACTGATTCCAGCATCAATTTAAAACCCCAGCAGTAATTAAGTAAACGCTGCCACATAAGCTCTTCTGATACCCAGGGTTTCCAACCGAGAGCCTTTCAGATGGACTGTTGCCGAGGGCGGCCTGGGATGGATCGAAGACAGGAAGATTGAGCGAGGCTGCCGCGTGCGTCGGAGGCTCCTCTCCTGCACTCAAACCATCTTCGCGTCGAAACGTTACAGTTTAGTCATTTAGCAGACGCTCTTATCCTTTCCATAACTTTGAAACCACATCAAAACGTCCTCCCCGAAGCACACGGCACCGATCAGACTCTCGCACTCCCAAGCAGGACCAGGCAGAGGGGGGAGCATCCAGGAGCAGAGGCCAATGTACCGTACCGGGGAGACAGTTGCTGGAGTGGCCGACGGGGCCCACCCAGGCTTCTCCTCCCTGGGTGTGTCGGCTGCTGCTCTCCTCCTGGGTGATTTACAGCTGGGCTCAGTGAGAGACAGGACCGGGGTTGGCGGGCGGAGGGGGGTCCAGGAGGGAGGCGGATGTGCTGTTACGTCCCTTCTGACGCACTCCACCATGCGGGTCGATGACAGGGCACAAGGCTGGGACAGGTCCGGAGACTTTGGTGATTTAAACGGTTTGTTGAGCTGAGGGGAACAACCTGCCGCCAACTTACTTTTGGTCCATCAGCGTAGGTTTCCAGGTAGATAGTAGCTAGTAGACTCTACCCATGTCAGATGGCTGAGCGGTGAGGGAGTTGGGCTCGTAATCAGAAGGTTGCCAGATCGATTCTCTGCCGTGCCAAATGACGTGGGGTCCTTGGGCAAGGCACTTCACCCTACTTGCCTCGGGGGAATGTCCCTGTACTTACTTCAGAGTAAGTCGCTCTGGATAAGAGTGTCTGCTAAATGAATAAATGTAATGTTAGGTGACCATAGAAACATCTCCACAAGCAATTATCAGCAGAGCAGGGGTAGTGGTAACTGTTGTGATATACTGTGTGTTTTTTGGGTTCAAAACCAAACCCTCGCTATTCTCGACCACTCTGGGGAGGAGGCCCACAGGACGAATACAATCGTGTTGTCCACCTCGTCAGGACCGCTGCTCCGATCTGCTGCCCGGCTAATCCTTGGTCAGTTAGTTGTGGCGAGGTTTGGGCTGACAGTTCTGAGCTTTGTCATGTGGTGCTGAATCGTTTCTTGAGCACAGACTCATCCTACACTTTCCTAACTGAACTGTCAGGTGATGTAGCTACAAAGGTACTGCTCTACATTGAGAGAGATGGGATGCAAGGTGATTAGAGAGACGCTCCCTGCATTCCGCTGTATCGCTGTGTTTCATATTAAACCCCACGCAGTGAGATCAAGCCAAGGAAAACGAATCGATATCTGATGGAAAACGCCCAACAATGGCTTTTTTCTGCCAACACAGAACCATCGGAGGAAGGAGTCAAGTGACAGTGGTCGAAGAGTATCGATGTGTTACATGAACTCCCGTTTGAGAAAATACTTGGGAACTTCTCTGATCAGACACGTCTCTGAAGGGAGGGCAGAGAAGGAAGTGGAGAGAATAACAGGAAATGCCAAGGGAATGCCATTGTACCTGAGTCATGTTCTAAGGCTTTGACTTATGTTCGCAGTGTTAGAATTACAAAACCAGGTCTCATGTGGACACACAGCTGTCCTCAAACCCAGTTACAGAACGTTGTGAGTGGTGCTGTCTGGAGGGGATCGATCCGCTCTCTGGATCAACTCCCTGATTGATGGGAACAACCAACGCTTCACAGAGAATGTTGCCTTTATCCGGCCGACCGATGTCATTCATCACAGGGCACTTTGACCAGCACTCACCAGTGCTTACCAACTCTGTGCTAGAGCTCTGTCCTTCTGAGGGGGTGCCCATGATGTCTGAACCTTTTACCTAAACATGCTGCCCTGCCAAACCCTGCCTTCCGGGTCTCTCCTGGTATCTCCTGGTCTCTCCTGGGCTCCACTCAGACCATGTGTTTAGCTTCAGACTGTTTGTGTGGGAGACGCACGCTGGTCTTCTTCCCATGGCTCGGAGGGCCCCATTAGCCTGTGTATATTTGGAATAGGACGCTGATCGAGGAGAAGTTGATTGGCTCCTCTGTTCCCACCCTGTTTTGTCAGAGACAGCCAGGACAGGTCACGGCAAGGGTCAGGGGTCTGGGGTCAGGGGTCAGATTCCTGAAGTTAAATAACGTTTGGATGGCAATGTTTAGATCCATTCTGTAAACCGTGCTGTCAGAAACGGCCACGCGCACACCCGCACTGATGAACACCCATGTGTTCATCAGCCTGTAAGTGTGGTCTGATCAGAACCAGGGAGTTTGCACATGATTAACCATGCCAATGTTTATACGGTTTGCTTTGAGTTACTTGGAAACCCAAGCCGTTTGCTTCAGTGTACACAAACTCTCACAGGCCTGCAAGCCTCAAACCTTACCCGGAAAAGTTCCACATCCTTGTTCCACTTCAACTCTGAAACAGCTCTCTGCTGCTTTCTCTGCTTCTTTTGTTCCAACATGTGACAAGCACTAACAATGCTTTACAGCCCCAAAATGTGATATGGGCCACATTACAACTGTTCTTCAGTACCATGAGGCCCTGTGATGCTGGTTCTTTTTTATCCCTTCATCCCTGGATGGAAATGAACCTGAGCTGGATCACAACCCATCTCAGTTGGATGTTCAGCGTGCCGTCCAGTCAGCTTTGAAAGAGCTGGTATGTGAGGAAGTACTTTGTAAAATACACAACAGACCAAAGTAGGCCTGGCCCTGCAAACATTTATACACTCCATAAAAAGAGCAGACGCAGGAATATTAGTCTATTAGGAATATTGGTCTATTAATCTAGTTTGTCAAGGGAGATAACTGAAGAACGTCAAGAGGCTTAAATGCAACTATTCTTAGCCTTTGTTTTAAGACTCCTCAAGTCTTTAATAGTCCTGTTGATAACTACTATTTCAGATTATTTACCATCCCTTCTTCGAAGAATAGGGAGACAGGAAGGATGAGCTAGGTTGCACCATACAGGGGAGAGACAGTCAGCTAGTAATAATGCCACAGTCTGAATTATTTACCGACTGCTGACACCAGGGAATCCAATCCAGTCTGGAAACCAAACTTCTACCTTCTGGTTGGCTGAACACTTGGACACACACATAAACACACACACACACACACACACAAACACACACAGACAAGCAAAATGTCAGGCACCCACGCATACACACACACACAGCTTAAGGGTACAAACTTCACCACAGTGTAATGTACAGGTCCCTTGGGTGACATAGAGGCTGTTAAAGGGCTCCTTTAGATCCCACTTACAATGAACTGAGAGAGAGAGAGAGAGAGAGAGAGACAGAGAGAGAGAGAGAGAGAGAGAGAGAGAGAGAGAGAGAGAGAGAGGGGAGGAGCAAAATGAAGAACATTCTGGAAACATATGCCACTTCTCAGGAGACTCTTGTAGTACTATAACATCCTCTGCCTGTACGTCCCTGACAGGTCTTCTCCTCCACAACTGCCTTCTGCCCTCTGGGACAGAGGAGGAGAGGAGAGGGGAAGAGAAGGGAGGAGAGGAAAAAGGGGAAGAGAAGGGAGGAGAGGAGAGAGGGGAAAAGAAAGGAGGAGAGAGGAAAGGAGAGGAGGAGAGGAGGAGAGAAGAGAGGTAAGAGAAGGGAGGAGATGAGAGGGGAAAGGTGAGAGGAAAGGAGGAGAGGAGGAGAGGAAAGAGGGGAAGGGAAGGGAGGAGAGGAGAGAGAAAAAGAGGGGAGGAGAGGAGGAGAGGAGAGAGGGAAAAGATGAGAGGAGAGAGGAAAGATGAGAGGAGAGGAGGAGAGAGGAGAGGAGAGAGGGGAAGAGAAGGGAGGAGAGAGGAAAGATGAGAGGAGAGGAGGAGAGAGGAGAGGAGAGAGGGGAAGAGAAGGGAGGAGAGAGGAAAGATGAGAGGAGAGGAGGAGAGGAGGAGAGAGGGAAGAGAAGGGAGGAGAGAGGAAAGGTGAGAGGAGAGGAGGTGAGAAGAAAAGGTAGGAGAGGAGAGAGGGAGGGTGAGAGGAGAGGAGAGAGGGAAGAGAAGGGAGGAGAGGAGAGAGGAAGTGTGAGAGGAGAGGAGGAGAGGAGCAGAGGAGGAAAGGAGAGAGGGAAGAGAAGGGAGGAGAGAGGAAAGGTGAGAGGAGAGGAGGAGAGAAGGAGAGGAGAGAGGGAAGAGAGGAGAGAGGGAGGGTGAGAGGAGAGAGGGAAGGTGAGAGGAGAGAAGGAGAGGAGGCTCATATTTCCTTTGAGACACAAATATTTCCTGCTGCACACAAAGAACACTTCTCAAAAGTGTCAACCCTCATATCTGGTCCATCAAAGACACAGTATATATCAGCCATGGCAGACAGGAAAGTGTTCTTCGGAACTGAAAGCAAAACTTCTTCTGTATTTATTTTTCCTACGTGTTTGTTTGGCTGCTTTGTTCAAAGTGTGTTCAAGGATAACATAGTTTGATTTAGAGACTGATAATACTGCAGAGAATCTCTTTGTTCGTTATCTTCCTTGAATGTTTCATGTAGTGATAGTTGCATGTCAAAATACATGAGAAGCACTGCTTATCTGAAACGGAACAACAGCAAAACCGAAACCTTCTGTGGTGAACAATTACCTTAACTGATCTGCTTAAATTAAGCCCTAATGAGGCAAAGCTAAAGTTCTTTGTACAAACAAACCCACTGGAACCAAACCTTTCCCCCACGCGTTACCTTACACCATCAATCCAGGTTCCCAGTCTCGCTCCGTTCATCACAGTAAACGTCTGCTTGTGTGCACAAGGTGCTTTTCCAAGCGCTGTGATCTCAAAGCATATCCATCAAGACGAACACAGGCTTCACAAGCCTAGATGGAAACCAGAGGAACTCTGGCCTTCACTATAGCTTAGAAAACATGCAAAGAACATTGTTGATGCTCAGACTGTCTGATGTAGCAAGTACACATCGTCAGGTCTGTGAGTGGGAAATGGTAATCTGCGTTGGCATGTTAGTGGTTAGGGGACTCAAATAAATGACTTTGGAAGACCCTCAAAAGAAATGAAGAAAGGCTCTTTTTCTTCCTGTACACTAAGAGGTTAAGCATGTTCTGTCCAGATTAGTCACAGTTTACCTGTAACTATACCCCAGAGAGGACCTTGAAATACTACATCTGTTGTTACAATTTTAAAACCTTAGTAGAACCAAGGGTCCTGCGTAGGATTTTTCCTACTGTGTGTGTGTGTGTGTGTGGGGGGGTGTGTGTGTGTGTGATTGTGTGCTTATGATTGTGTGGGCGTGTATGAGTGATTGTGTGTGTGTGTGATTGTGTGTGTGTGATTGTGTATGTGTGTGTGGGTGTGATTGTGTGTGTGTGATTGTGTGTGTGTGATTGTGTGTGTATGATTGTGTGGACGTGTGTGAGTGATTGTGTGCGTGTGTGATTGTGTGTGTGTGATTGTGTGTGTATGATTGTGTGGGCGTGTGTGAGTGATTGTGTGTGTGTGTGTGGTATGCTCAGCTCTCTTTGATATCTCTAATAACGTTTTGTTGTTTCCAGTACCAGTGTAGATAAACCAACACACGTGCTGACCTGCCTGACAAGCACGGACAGGAAGAGAAGTTAACATGGTGTGCAGCAGTGAAAGCGGTTCCACACACCACAAAGCAGATGGGTTTCATCAATGCAAAGAGAAACGGTTTGCGCAACAGCGAGTGAAGTGTATAAGCGACCAAGTTGGCTTGTTTGAGCCATAAGCGCTCAGATGAAAACGTCAGCATTCCTGTCATGATTCCACTTTTTGACAGGGCCAGAGAGGGGCATGCATTTTGATTTTGTGTGGGTTGTTAAGGGATTTATATAAATAGTCTGAATTTGGTGCCACTGGTTTCCACGGACTTCAAGGAAAAATCGAAATGTTTGCTTGTGAAACTAACTAAAACCGGCCTAAAATAAACATTCCTCAACAGAAAGTAAAACATGTTTTCAAATGTAATTTTTTTTAATCATAGTTCAGAGCCACAAATGTTCTCTGAATATGAATACACCTCGGAAAATACCCGGTGAGCTTTGACGCTGGCAACATGCAGAGACACTACCCACGTCAGAAAGCTTAATATCCATCATGACAGATTCAGTGAATGTTAAAATCTGATCCATCTCTGTTTTCCTCTGTCATGGACCGTGTATGACTGTGTGTGTGTTTGCTCGTGTGTTTTTAACCAGTAAAACAGTAGCTGACCATCCTACCGACACTGTTGAAAATCAGTGGGTTCTTTTTGACGCGTTTACTTTATAAACGCCAGGATCGGAATATGATCTCTTCTTCCAAAAACCTTTTTCAAACTCACTTTGTATTTTCTCTGGGACAGGGGAGTCAACCACAGAGTGTTAAAATCAACAAGGTAGTCTTTATGTAAGTCCTCCCGCTGTCTGCCTCTCCTCTTCACTGCGGCTTTCGAAACCCCCCCCGGCAGTTCTGTCAAGATCGGTAGCCAACTCCATTTAACTACGATTATACCGCCAGTTGTTGACACACATACAAACACACACGCCCTGTTGCTTCCCTCACAAACTCTGTGAGGCCCTAGTTCACAGTCGCTCCGTCGTGAGCACAAGGCTCACCCTGCTCTCCCACCGGGTCCTGTCGTGCTGTTCACGGTCGCTCCGTCTGCCGCTCTGCCCCCTAGGAGCCAGAGGAGAGGGAGGCCATGCAGTCGCCTGTACCGTAAGCGACACCTTACGTTGCTTGTTTATTTAAGATTGGAGACCTCAGTGGACTGGAAGTCCTACATCCCGACGCTGCCAGAAACAACACACACACACACACACTCACACACACACACTCACACACACACACAGAGCAGAGGCATTACTATAGTTACTGACCTTGGCTGTGTTTTTGTAGAACAGTAACTGGAGACCCTTCCACATAGGGACTCTCGCACTCACAGTTTTCCCTTCCAATTTTCCATCCTTGACATTACTAATTGGAAGAGTTCTGGGCCCACGGATGGAGATCAGGGAGTTTTGTAGGTTTACATACCTTGCTGCCTTGAAATATGTTCAACAAAGCTAAACCTCACTTATCTGACGCCAAAGTAATCACCTATTTACATAATAGAAACCTCACTACCTGAACCTTAAATATCAGATCTCTCCACCTGACCAAGAAAACATCTTCTGAAGGCTGTATTTGGGCTTTTCAAGGCCCATTTCTTCCACACTACAAACCACCTCTGCTACTTAATGCTCGTTCAAGGGTGTCTCAGTAGGGGGGCAACCTCTCCCACTCTCTCTGAATCCGACTCAGCGTTTCCACAATAACACTTCCTCTGAGCAGGGGGTGTGAGTCGACTTCTACAAACACGCCACAGTCGTCCATTTGAACTCCATTCTTACCGCCACACCCATGCCAACCTAATTGTGCATGCCGTATCTATGGGAGACGGGAGTGAGAGGATGTAAACATGGCTTTGATCCATCTTCGGTTGAGCCGCATCGGGGTTGGAATGTTGGGGGACCCAGGCACCTTGCCATTGATTGTGCCTTAATCCACATGTATGTAAACAGAGCAGACTTTCCATCACTGCCTTCCTCCCAGACACACTATTGGCGTGTGTTTGCATGCGCATGTGTGTGCGCGCGTGTGCAATCATCTCTTTATGAGGTACAGAACTTCAGAGATCAAGCGATTATCCTGACCATACAGTTGGGATCCAAATCAAAGCAACATCACAGAAACCATTTAAGTAAAACAAGAATGACTTTGAGAGCTCTAATGGGATACCATTAAAAAAGCCCATTGGGAGTGAATGAAAAGATTACCTGAGAGAACCACACCCCCATCCGCACCTCCCATTCCTCAGCCCAGGTGGGGCTTGTGTGAGCAGCTACTGCTTTGGCACAGGGAGGAGCCTCTGGCGTGTCTGAAAGCAGGTAGACAAGTAAACACCAAGGTTGATAGATGAAGAACTTGAAAGAGTCTACTTTGAATAAAATACTGGTATTTACTATACTGGTTCAATTGAAATATTTTTTGAATGAATCAAGACCAGGCTGAAGAGTGCAGGGTTGAGTAACTTGAGGCGTGATGTCACAGACTCTCTTGGCTCTGCTAATGCTAGCATGCATTATGCATCTTTCTCCTTGGAGCAGAGGTCAGTCAGTCTGTCAGCCTGAAACAGAATGGGGGGGGGGGGTGGGGGTGGGGGGAGCTGTTTTAGCAGTAACTTGAGTATGCCATTCAAAAAGATAAAGCTACTGTGTGTTTGTGTGTGAGTGTGTGTGAAGGGGGTGGGGGGCGGTGGGGGTGTCTCTGTGTATGTCTGTGTTTATGTGTGTTGGTGTTGGGTGAGTGGGGGGGGAGGGTGGTGGTAGGGGGGTCGTTGTTGTTTGTCAATGCGTGTTTCTGTGAGTGGGGACTGACGAGCAGGAGAGGGGCATAGGAGTGATGCAACCGAGCAATCCCTCCCTCCCTCCCTCCCTCCCTCCCTCCCTCCCTCCCTCCCTCCCTCCCTCCCTCCCTCCCTCCCTCCCTCCCTCCCTCCCTCCCTCCCTCCCTCCCTCCCTCCCTCCCTCCCTCCCTCCCTCCCTCCCTCCCTCCCTCCCTCCCTCCCTCCCTCCCTCCCTCCCTCCCTCCTCTTAGTCCTCCCGCCTCCCCCTCCTCCTCCCACTCGTCCTGTCCATCCCTCTGTTTCTCCTCAGTCCACTGCTACACGGAGACGGCAGCTGCTTGCCCAGCTTACAGACTCCCCTAGCTCGCTCTCCAGGACGCCCTGGGAAACAGCTTCTCTCTGACAGGAACGCCGCTCCAGAGACCGCCCGCCCGGCCGGCTGCCTCTCTCTCTGCGTATCACAGGTAGCACTTGACTTGTTATCTCTTTCCAAGCCAGGGGGCAGAACACTTTGTTTGATTCGGTTTTTTGGAAGTTTCCATCAAAGCGAGCCGAACTTGCATGCTTTCTTCAGCCAGAGTGACTCAGAGTTGTGGTCGCCCTCTCTCTTTCTGTTTTCGCTCTACCTCCCTCTCTCTCTCTCTCTCTCTCTCGCTCTCTCTCTCTCTCGTATGCGCACTCTTTCTGTCTGTCTGTCTCTCTCTCTGTGTGTGTGTGTTCCTCTCTCACTCACACTCTCCCCCGCGTTTAAGAGTGGAGAGATAGTGTCTGTCTGAGTGAAGACAGAATTGGCATTCTCTGTATTGGAGCCAGAGCAGGATCCACCTTGAGTGACGCACATTGATATATTTGAGAGACAAAAAAAAAAGGTACTTATTTTGGTTTGAGCTGCGGTCTGTTGGAGCACATTAGAGGATTACAGTACCTGATATCTAGGAGATCGACCAGTCTAAACACTAATCAACCATCCATCCTCTCTCTCCCTCCTCTCCAGGCAGCGGGGAAGGAATCTCGGCAGGAACGCCTCACTCTCTCTCTCCCGCAGCTGTCTTGTCTTGTTGGAGAAAGTTCTGGACTGACAAAAATGAACAGGATGATATTTCTCATCTGGATCTGGGACTTAAAAAGTTATTCTCACGAGATTCTACCATATTTCAGCCCTGCATGAAAAAAAGATAACCACCACCTACCAACTCTCTCAGTGGAATATTTCTAACTATTCAGGTAGCTTTTCCATTTTTTCTTTCTTTGAGTTTCTAAGTTCTCCTTCCCAGCGCTGGTTTGTAGGAGTACCTCTGGATGTTTATTGCCATAAGAGGTTCTGGAGGAGCAGAGCGAGAAGCTGGCAACTCTGGTGTAGCTGACAGCCAAGCGGCTTGTTTGTGAGGGGGGGAATAAAACAGCACCGCCCCTGCTTGTGTGGTTTCCCTTAGTCGGTCCAGCTAACTGCGGGTAGGTAGTGGAACCCAGACCCTTCGCTAATGCCCTCTCTGGGGTGAACTATGGGGACTCTGCAGGTGATCGTACACCAGCCTGTCGCCTGGAAGTCTCCAGAACATCACCAGATGAAAAACCTCAGCGACAGTATCAGCACACCGGGCCAGAGTGTCGGACTCGGGCTCGACCCTCGCTAACCTCTCCGTCCCCGTCTCAACCCCGCCCCCCGCCCCCCGATCCACGGTCTCACTGACCAAGAGACGACCTGACTGTACCCTGTGACTCCTTGTTGTGGTTCTGATCCAAGTGGACCCTCCGGGGACCCTGACAACTGCGGGCTACTGTCCCATGTGGTCCCCCCCGGAGGTCAGCTCAGAGAGACACAGTGACGGGTCTGGATAAGCCGGGCACACGGTAAGGACACCCCGGATCCTCTTTAGGTGCTGTAAGCCCGGGCTTAGAGGGCAGGGCGGTAATCACAGCTCCAGGCTGGCTTAAATTAAACATCAGGACAACTACAGAACTGGCTAGCTACGTAACGGTGTTGGTTGTGGTAACCTTAACAGTTCACTCGGCACATTCAGGATCCGTGGCTAAAGTTAGCGGTGCCGTGCGGATTTAGGAGGTCAACCTGGTGTGTCGGGATGTTGTGTTCAAAGGCCAAAGTGCCAAATAGGTTTGGATTGCTGTCAAATTAGGTTGTGAAATTGACTGTATCTCTTAACATCATACAAAATGACCTCATGAACTGGTAACGGTCAACAACATGACGCATATTCTGTTCGATTATCGATGAAACGATACGTTTTGTGTAACGGAACACGACAGAATGCTGGAGGTCTCTCCTGTGGCAACACTTAGCAGTCTTCCCAGCACTTTGACCGGTCAACACGCAAGAGGACTTGAACCCTCTGAGTGAATTCAGGGCGACGTGCAGAGAGAGTCGTGGGCATGGGAGGCTAAACCTTCTATCTCTGAGCTCTTCAACTGCTGTAACCTTGGTAACAATCCGGCTTAGGGGCACAGGGCAGCTGGTTACTTTCAGGAAAACAGTGATTTAAGTCCACTGTACCCCACGGATCTACCTTCTCTCTGTCCACCAGAAAGGTTTACCTCATGAAGGTGGCTGTGGGCAAACTCGCCTGACGGTATTAAGATCTGAATCAGATCAAATACTATTGATAATTTGCACCAGTATGAGATGAAGCGTTGACCACATGATTTGATTGGAAATAATCCTAAAGTCTTGTTGATCTCTGTTCAGTGTAGCTGGAAGTTGAGTAGGTCAACAGATAGAGAAAAACAGTGAGTGCCTTGACGTGTAACATTGTTACATTCACAATAATAATAATAACAGAATTATTACCCTCATCATAATCAATTACCGAGCACATCCGCTCATGATGCAATAAACTGAACACCGGCCAACCGGAGTCCATGTGTGAGCCCCTGGGCTTTCACACGTGTTCAAACCCCAGGCTGAGGGGAGGAGGCAGGGCATAGTGCATAACTGAACGTCATCCATGCAGAAACCAGAAAGAACACTCAAACCTATGTGGGTCAAAAAAAAGACCACTCGAATTCCCCATCGAACTGCGTACGGCGCGGTCGTTCGCTGGTTTTCTGACAGGGTTGGATCCTCCAGGGGGGTCGTGTCTCGAGTTTAGTCCGAGTGAGAACTCTTGGTTTGTTTTACCTGACCCAGAGGCCCAACTCAGGCCTTATACACTCTTGATGTTCCCCTCGTAGTTACTTTTATATTATGTATCAACTGTCTCAACTCTGATCATGTTGCCTTTTGAGAGTGGTTGTAGTTTATACAGTTTTGTTGCTTAAATAAATGTGTCCATCACTGATGGTTATCGAGAGAGTATGGATCCGGCTGGTTTATTTAGTTTAAGTCGAGACAAACAGAGGACTGTTGTTCACTTGCGTCTCATATCTATTCTCCAGCTGTGATAATTTTCAGAGAAAATAAACGTTTTTCCATCCTCCTCTCGACGTCTATGACTGAGGCGAAAGAACCCTCTGAAGGGGGATCGCTCTTGCCGAGAAACGGCCGCCACTTGTCTGTGATCTCACAATCTCTTACATGGTCACTATCGGACGGGAGAGCATCACATGCCGTGCTAAACAGCCCCGGTCTCCTGCGGGTCGAATCTCTGGGTGTACGAGAGGGGGCCCGAGGAAATAGAGAAACCCTTGAGGAACACAGCTGTGGATTCCAGGTTCACTAGGGTGGCTTAAGTGAGTCAACTGGCCTGACCGCCTGCCAACAGTGAACCACAGGAGGCAGAATGCAAGACGAGGACGGTGGTAGCCTCTTTTGCTAAGATAAACAAACACAAACAGCGGTGACGAGAGAGGGTCCGAATGAATGTGGAAGCCCCCGAGGCTCAGTGGACGCACTCGTCGCACACAAGCCAGCCCTTCCCTCCTTCTGTCGGAAAGGAAAACAGCTCATCGTGTCCGCCACTTCGGTCTTTTCTTACTCAGGACAATGTACACAAAGCAGCCCCGATCTTAGACAGTCGGGCCGGCGTGGCCTTTTCCCTTTCAGTTGATTGGACTGTGAATTGTCAACACAGACTCTTTGAATGGAGCTCATAGCGTTCCAAATCTACCGTCTTTGAGTCATCATCTGAGCCGGCCATCTCTGGAGCGGTAGGAATAGCAGCGGTGGTTTGGAACCGCGGCGTGGTGAGGCTGCTCTGTCTGACTGAGAAAATACCACGTCTTGAACCGCAGAGATGGTCCAGAAGGTGAAATAATAGAGGCTTCGGCTTGGCAGGGCGTTTCAGGTTGAGAAACCTGATGTGCTGCTCAATTACGTTAGTTAGGCCTGGTATAATTGTTTGTGATGGAGAAAGATCGTTTCTTGATGAGAGACGACAAGGATACAAAAACACAAGGCCATCCAAATATTGCACAATGTAAACAATGGCCTCTTATAACCCTTGTGACCACTCCAGTGACACAGACTGTCATAGTCACAGTTTTCATTGAACGCCTGCAGCTGAATGTTCATACAACTTCCCTGACATGTGCTATGCATTTGTCTTTGAGATCCTTGAGCCAGCGCCATCAAGTCAAGTGAAACATGAGGACGTGTGTAAGGTTTGAGGATAGAGCTGTGAAAGAAAAACGGATCATCAGCGTGAAATATCGCATCGACACTTTAGACCCGTGGCTATGTGTTAGAAATCAATCAAATGAACTCCCTGATCTCTCACATACACTCGAGAGACGTTCTGAAAACCATTATTTTGTATGGCGGCTTTCACTCATGTTTTGGAGTCTTGCGTTATGGAAGGCATTAGTCTCGGGAGATGACAGGCCTTGGGGCCGGCGTGAGAGGATGGCCAGGGAAGAGGAGAGGTTCCTCCCCACAGCCTCTGCTCCACACCAGGGGGTCAGGACCTTTATTGCCGGTGCTTGTGTTCCATCTATGAGGTCATCATTCTGAGACGAGCTAGACTAGAGCTGGGGAGAGATCAAGCATGGCTTCATCAGTTGAGGGCAGAAGCCATATCTGGCTTTTAAAGAAAACATTCCAATGTGTCCTTCATGTCAAGATGTCTGGACATCATGCATGGCATCTGTTAACCGCAGAACAGTACAAACTGGTCATCAATGGCTAATCTGAGCTGGGAACATGCTGTTCAGTTGGTGTCCAAAGCAACACAAACTTTGACCCTGGATGTGAGCTGGCACCTTTGACCTTCTCCCCCAAATCTGAGGGATACCACCCAGGGGAACCTGCTGGTATTTCCCCTGACCTCTCCACCAATCAGAGCAGTTGCCTGCCCTCCATCTTCCCTTTCAACAACGTGCCTCAGCAGGGGGGTATCCATACTCTCCCTCCCTCTTCCTTCCTGTTTCAACCCTCCATCCCTCCCTCTTCCTTCCTGTTTCAACCCTCCATCCCTCCCTCTTCCTTCCTGTTTCAACCCTCCATCCCTCCCTCTTCCTTCCTGTTTCAATCCTTCATCCCTCCCTCCACTCAGCTTCTCCCCATCCCTCCATCTCTCCACTCACAAGTCACCCTCCATCCCTCCATCTCTCACACTGAAGTGGAGTCAGCACCAGGAGACTGGCGGGTCACAGTGTCTCACAGTGTAAAATCCCACCCACCAATTTGCAGTACGTGAGATCTGACGAGGATCTGCTGCCTGGATACCCCTCACTCACTGAAATAAGCCCCTCTTTGACACGTGTTTATACATCCTCTGAGAACCCACTTCATCTGTGCCCAGACATGAGTTCTCGTGGAAATATATGGCTGGATTTAATACTCACTGTACTTCATCTGGAGAGATGGCAGCCAGCTGATAAAGCCAGTAGACTGGATGAGAGACAGACAGATGGTCTGAATTACCTTCTCTATTGTTATTCCAGCCTGAGAACCTCTCAGAGCGGAAGAGAGGCTCCTCAACTCTATTGTGGATCAAGAGTAGATTTCAAGGACACCCTTGACAGTCTCGGTGGGGCACAATTCGGTTTCTTTTCTTCGGTTCACGACGTTAACAATGTCTCTGTAAATACCAATCAAACTGATTTATTTCATTTCCTTTGTACACTCCTAGAAACACAGACTTTTCCAAGTGAAGGCTTCTTCAAACCTTCCTGTGAGAAGAGCCTTATGTTCTTGAGAAGGGGAGTGGTGGGTGGGTGGATGGCTGTAAGTGAATAATGATGCTGTTTGTTTTTCTATTGTAAGTTATTACAAGAAACAATTGTTAACATGATGGAGCCTGTATGAGGACATTCTGGTAGATACTGTAATAATACTTCAATTTGGCATGTTGACATACAATAAGTATGCAAGTAGCCTACTCTTTGAACCTCTATTAGCTGTTCCAATGGCACCTATTTCTGAAGCTTGAAATAGTTGTGTCTTTCAGTCTCGTCCAAGATGCCTCAGAACCACCTGAGGTGACTGTGCAGCCTCGGGTTAATCGCTGTGGAGGAGTGTATGAGGGATTAAAACGGGGCTTTGGAGTCCGGAAAAAAACGGAGAACAGAAGGACTTCCTAAACACGAACACACACACACACACGTACCGAATTTCTTCGATTAAACGCTGTGGCGTTTATTACACAATGTTCATTTTAAGTGCGGCGTTTATTCAAGGGCGTCGTTTATTTGAGGGCGGCGTTTAATTAGTAAGAGAGATTTAGTAAATTGTTTAGCTGCAGTGCAACCATAGACAAACAAAGAATAGACACGGAAGTCAGACACGAAGCCTAGTGTAAAATTGAAGCCGCGCGTTTAGTCGGGAGTAGCCTACAAAAGCGAACCATTCATAACGCTTTTACAAAGACTCCACTTACAATGCTTCGTTGCTGGCATTGTGACAAATGAATCACGCAGCCAATTAGACTTGGCTGTGTCATTCGTATCATTTGTATTTAAAACTGTTGAAACGCAGGTTTCAATTACTTCCGCTGACCTCCTTGTCTATTCTTTGTTTGTCTATGAGTGCGGCAACTCCCTTTCTCATTGGCTATCATTAAGGTGTGCGTCCGGAGGTACTTTAACTGCCTCAAATACAAGTGTTTTACATTGTATAGAAATTTGAAACAGCATGCCGAAACGTTCTTACACTTAATCAAACAGAAAGCTGTGCATAAAGAACTCACCAGCAGCATTTGTGATTTACTTGTTTAATAAATACAGTGTTTTAATTTAAACAATTAAATAACAGTTTTCTGATTTTTTCGGGGTGTGTGGGTTTAATCAAGGGCAGCGTTTATTATTACACAATGTTCCTTTTTGGTGCAGCGTTTATTTGAGGACGGCGTTTAATCGAAGAAATACGGTACAACTACACACACAGACACACACACACACATACATGTCCACACACACACACACACACACACACATACACAGACAGAACCGTCTCCCAGGGGGTCACCACGTCAGATATATTTAGCCTCTGAAGGAGGGGATGAATTAGTCAGCGCTATCGCTCCTGCATCACTCTTCAGCACAGGACAATGGAGGCCTCTTAACATTCACAATGAGAACCCCTGGAGAAGCCTTGCTCCCGGCTGGAACGCCTGCGCCTCGCTCCCCGCAGAACAGGCGTCTCCACTCAAGCACAGAGCCTGATAGGATTCAGAGTGTAGCTTTAGAGCCTTTCGGTCGCCCGGGCGTGTAGGTCAGTCCTCCGTTATGAAGTTAATGACTCTTTTATGAAGAGAGAGAGAGAGAGATGATGATAAAAAGGTCCTGCTCCACTACGCCAAGTCTTGTGCACGCGCATGTGTACGTGTGGCAATGTGTGCGTCTGTGTCTGTGTGTGTGAGTGTGTGAGTGTGTGTGAGTGTGTGTGTGTGTGTGTGTGTGAAGTGCGGTAAGAAGCCCATCAAGGACTGTAGAGATGTAGAGATTGAGCAGCAGAAGGCTCAAAGAAAGTGCTGTTTCAGAGGTGGTGGGGGAGTTGATCTCTGGGGATGATTGGGGCGGGGGGGAATCTAGAGGAGGTTCTGCAGTCGGCTGCATGGATCTCCAGCTTGTTCAGGTTCATTCTCAGTGCTCTCCCTGCCAGCCAGGTTTCACACTTTGTGCTGGAACACAGTCTAAGGGAATCCGAGGGGTTGCTACACAGTCTGACTCAAACTCTGGCTGTTCCTACTGCAGGAAGATTTTGTTTTCTAGGCTAAAAAAACATTGTTAGTGTTTCACAACAGTTTGTCTGAGTTCTGTGGTAGCTACGGTAACGGTTGCGATGTGTGGGTTCACCGCAAATGACCTGGTAGCAACGAGAAGGTCGCCACCAGATCGTGAATGTTATCTTCTACTCAGCCAAACCCTCAGTCCTCGTCTCTCTGAATGCACATAAGGAGGCAGACTGGCCAGGGCTTAGAGTAGGACAAGACAAGTCACACACACAGACACACATGCACACACACACACATACACACAGCCCCCAACCCCTATGTCCAGTCTGGCAAAACACTCTGGTCTGGTCTGGAGATATCCTCAGTTTGTGTCAGTTTACCGCTTCCTGGTCTGGAGAAAAAGTTTAAAACACACAAACACACACACACACATGCACTCAGACAAGCCCACACGCTTACACGCAGGCACACACACACACACACACACAGACACGCACACACACTCTAAGTAGGATGAAACAAAACATAGTGAAAAGGTCAAGCAGGCTTTGGTGTGTGAGACATTAACAGGTTTTGGTAATGACTTCATCCTTTTAGCTCCTCACCTTAGCCTTCAGACAACAGGTGCACACAGGTGCAGAGAGCGAAGCTTACATTCACAACCAGCACACTGGTGTTGGGAAGGCTAGACCAAAGCTAGATACAACAACAAAAAAAGTCTGAAGAACTTAACTCAGAAATGCATCAACCCCACCAAACAATAGCTCTGTTCGGGCAACAGAGGGGTCTGCATTCCCTGGTGGATGTCCAGAGAGTTTAATTCAAGCCAGACAGATCACTGTGTGGAAACCATGCTGCTGTAGTGGAAGGCACATGAGAGAGAGAGCTCTCACAAACATGTACTGGCTTTAAATCAAACCAGAGACTACTTACACCCCCTATAGAAGTCAAACATCTCACTGCGGCACATTTCCGTTCAAACATATTTGCTTTACATCCGTAAGATCGGTGAGACCAATTACGCGAGTGTGTTCTACTTTGTGTGTCTCTGTCTGCAGTTCCAAGGTTACAGATTTACAGCACGGTTCTGGTTCTCCTGTAAACTAATGCAGCACATGCTTAGAGAGAGAGCGAGAGAGAGAGAGACAGAGAGAGAGAGAAACGAGGCAGGATTCCAAAGCTGTGTATTCAGATACTTGACAAGGCTCTGTCCTACAGGGGACACTCTCTGGGACTAGATAAATCTTCAGAAGCAATGGCAGCATGTGGGTGCGTATGTGTATGTGAAAGTCTAAGTCCAAAAGTGTGGGTGTTTTTGTGCAACTGTATGTGACCACGTGTGTGTGTGTGTGGCTGCTAAATGTCTTTTCATGTGTGTGTAGGGGGCAGGAACGGAGGGGACCCCTGTCTCTCTGTATGTCTGAGAGGGCCCAGACAGAGCGTGTTCTGATCTACAGCAACATCAAAACATACACTCAAACACGCCACGTGACCTTTGTAAGCAGCTGAAAGTGGGAGAGCCCTTGTCTTGGGGCTCCCATCCTCTTGGCCTTTCGGCAGACGATTGAGTTGGCGTGACCTTCCAAACTATGTCTGCCACAGAGGTGGCATGTTGTCACTGTTTTGTCACTGTTCACACACCTTCATTGTTATTGACATGGGGGGGGGGGGGGGGGGCGTGTGAGTCGTTTACCAACTTGTTTGTTTGTTTGTTGTTCCAGAGTGTCAATGCTCCTACTGGTTCTAAGATGAAGGTATGGAAGTGTGCTGCCATTGCCTTGACTCTGTGTGGCGCAGGACTGGCCTTCTTCCTCACTGACATCATGGTTCTCACGACGCCCAGTCACCAGCCTGCCTGGGCCTCCTCCTCCTTCTCGCACGCCTCTTCATCGTCATCCTCCTCTTCCCCGCTGGGCGCCAGCCGGCAGCGGAGAGCGCGGTCGACAGACGGGATGAGCTCCATTCTGACTGAGCGTAAGTCCATAGCTCTCTTCCTCTCTGGCTGTGTTTCGATTGGGTGGTCAAGAAAGCCTTGATGGGATTGGCTCCCAAATAGTTAATTTAGTCAAATATTCCGTCTTGATCTTCATCGTAAGAATGGGGATGGAAACCAAATATGTAGACCTTGGTTAGTGGTTTAGTCAGTTCGAGCCACAGGGACTAAACCAAGCCCAGGCCCCATGTCAGAACCGAACAGTCCACTACAACGTTTGTCAGAATGGGTCTCAGTACGCTGGGTTAGGACCATCTTTAGTGGGAGGTGGTGAAATGCGTGTCACACGTCCCCAAGGCCTCACTGGACCTGCAGTATTCATGGCCACATGTCACATAAAAGATGCAGAGATGTAAAACATGAGGCACGCTTTCCAGGGAGAGAGAGCACAAGAGAGAGAGAGAGAGAGAGAGAGAGAGAGAGAGACAGAGAGAGAGAGAGACAGAGAGAGACAGAGAGAGAGACAGAGAGAGGGAGAGAGAGAGAGAGAGAGAGAGAGAGAGAGAGAGAGAGAGAGAGAGAGAGAGAGAGAGAGAGAGAGGGAGAGAGAGAGAGAGAGAGAGAGAGAGAGAGAGAGAGAGAGAGAGAGAGAGAGAGAGAGAGAGAGAGAGAGAGAGAGAGAGAGGGAGAGAGAGAGAGAGAGAGAGAGAGAGAGAGAGAGAGAGAGAGAGAGAGAGGGAGAGAGAGAGAGAGAGAGAGAGAGAGAGGGAGAGAGGGAGGGAGAGAGAGAGACAGAGAGGGAGGGAGGGAGGGAGGGAGGGAGGGAGGGAGGGAGGGAGGGAGGGAGGGAGGGAGGGAGGGAGGGAGGGAGGGAGGGAGGGAGGGAGGGAGGGAGGGAGGGAGAGAGGGAGAGAGAGAGAGAGAAAGAGAGAGAGAGACAGGGAAAGAGAGGGGGAGAGAGCTCACTCTCTAACTGGGCCAGTGCAGAACAAGACAGGTTGGTCAAAAGAACTTTCTTCAGCACGTCCTGTTGTATGTACACTGTTTAACATGTTAGTGCTGATAATTTGTTAAACCAAGCCAAACACCTCACCTTAACAGACGCTCCAAACCTTCATACTCTGACAGAAACTTGGATGCAACGTATGCAGTAGCTCGCACACCTCGTGTTTTTGTGTGGAGCTTTCCCAGGTCAGTTAAGTTGCGCAAGATCAGCCTCTCTAATCACCCAGCTTGTCATGCTACTGCCAGGCTGTGGACTCATCTTCACACGACACAGAGGGTTCAGCCTCCATGCTTCAGTTGGCGGGAATGATGCCGTTGCATCAAAAGGCTATGTTATTCTCCATGCCTTGCACTCAAGAGCATGGAGTTGTCAGATCCTCAGATTTCAGTGTTTACACACAAACCTCCCTTCTCTCCTCTCCTCTCCTCTCCTCTCGTCTCCTCTCCTCCCCTCAGTTATGCACCTGTTCCAGACCTTTACGGAGGGCGAGCTGAGGCAGGTGGTGGGCAGTCTGGTGGACAGGAAGACCCAACGCCAGGCCCGACACGACGCCCGACTGGGCAAACGGACTAAACGGGCCAAGAAGGGGGTGAAGCCGTGCTCCCTGCGCGTGGTCAACATCATGGTCAGCGAACTGGGGCTGGGCTTCGAAAGCGACGAGACAATCAGCTTCCAGTTCTGCAGCGGCACCTGCAAGGCGAACCGCCGCAACTATGACCTCATCCTGAAGAAGTGGAAGAGGAAAGGCATATCCCGCCGGGACCGCAGCCCCTGCTGCCGGCCCACCGCCTACGAGACCGACTACGTCCTGGACAACGACAACAGATACGTGAAGCTCGGCAATTACTCTGCCCTGGACTGCGGCTGCGTATGATGTGTTCCGTCTGCTGGGTGGCAGCTGTGTGGAATTTTGCACAGCTGCGGCCATTTTCAGGAGTGTTAGCAGAGGGGGGGTGGGAACGGAGCGCTTGTGGGGAAGCCCTGAGGGGGGCCGCGTCTCTAGGAGCATTAGACCGTCCTCTTGGTCTCATGGTTGACAATTCGGGGGGGGGGGGGGGGGGGGCAATGGGAGACCAGAGTGAGTCGTGTGCACCACGGCTGACGTCACAGGAAATACCAGAACTGCTCCTGGAGGAAAGCAACAGTGTGACTTCCTCCCTGCTCTGCTTTCAACAACAAAAAAGATGCTTTCTTTGCCTTCCGAGGGATACTCTCTCTCTCTCAGAGTGTGACTTGCGGTGTGGGGAAGCCTTGGTCTCATTAGTCATCTGAGGCGTTCTCCGTGGTGTGACTTGTTAAGACGTGCATGCCTCCATGCCATGCTGCTTTGATCCCACATACATATGCTTCTATACAGAGTGTCTACAGACTATAAACCTTACTATAGGAGGAGGCCACCACAGTCATTCACTCACAACAGTAGGGTAGAGTATGGCTAAGATCTCCACCCTGTCTGTTTGTCTGAACGGCTAAGAAACATTTTGCACCCAGTTGAAAGGGTTCCTAAAGCGTGCATTCAGTTGTCAGTTGTAGAGATACCTTTTTTTTTTTTTAAGAAAGAAAAAAACTCCCAACTATTATTTGTAAATAATGTTTGAAACTATAAAGGGGTTAGAAGGTTATTAGAGAAGTTTTCTCTACAGGGAACAACTGGGTGATTTAAGATAGTTGAAGTTACCGTTTTTCTGTCCGTGCTTGAGACAGAGAGCAGGCTACCAGCTGAGCAGCCATGTGCTTCTGGACATCCTGTCGCAGCAAGTGCATCATTCCATCACATCAGACATTGGACCACATCATGGAATCTCCAGCCATGACCAGATACCACATATATCTACCTCATTTATGTTGAACGTTTCTACGTAGAGGAACACTTGTTTTCACATGCGATCCCGCAACTCACCTAAAATAATTTTAGGAGAAGCTTTTTACCTGGAGAAACATTCTCTTAGGACAACCATTTTGTATCCACTTTCCTCTGGGTTGATAGCAGCCTCTCCACAGAAATGTATGGTCAGTAGAGGTCTCATGAAGCTGAGCTTTTAGATGTGCATAGCGACCAGATAAACACACAAAGTATCCGGGGTCACCCTTGGGAATCTTAGGGAACACAGGTGAATCAAAACGTCTCGTGAAACACAACAACTGCGACGCAAGCGCCTGTTCCGGGGACAGTAAAGCAATCCACCAAAACATGAACGTCAGCGATCAATTCTCTCTCCGTTTCCGGGGGGCGTGGCCTCAGTGTTCTCCCGCTGTGACCTTCTAGACAGAGCTATCGATTAAGGGAGTGACGGTTGGCTCGTAAATGTAGCAGAAAGGGGGTTTGAGCTTCAGTCTTACCCTGAACTGGCCCGCGGAGCAAATCCCATAATAGACTACTCTAATCTACTTAGCTCTTTTATCACCCGATTGGGCCCTGGTTCTGAATGCAAAGGGAAAGAAAAGCAAGTCAATCCACCACGCGACACAAATATAGCTCCAGCACTGTTGTCAGCAAGTCGTTCTGGGACTCTTGAGCTGTGCTGCAGCGTGGTGCCCCTGTACAGTTTGTCAGGTAGACGTTGTGTTTACGGAGGCTGGTGCGATTCCCTGTTCCACATCACAGTAGTCTGGTTTTTCTACACTTCTACGTAAATACTATTTTAGTGTCATGCATTTCATCAAAGAAAAGGCAAATCGTTTGCTCTTTGTGGCCACATATTCTGTACATTTGGTAGCAACCAATTTTTACCCACAGACTAAGAGAAATGAATGTCTGTCTGTTACAAAGGCCATGCTTAGCTCACGTATTTGGATAAACAAAATATCACATTCACACATGAGGTTGAGAAAAAATATTCAAACGGCGACAAAGTCCATAATATCTCTGTCTTCTTAGACGCTTATGTTGCTGTGGGCCAAAAGCTGTACCAGAGTAACCCAGTTTTAGCAGGAACATTAGGAGCATTTAGGGTATCCAGCCAATGAGGACGGAGAGACTATGTAAGCCCAATCAAACCATTAGGGTGACGGGGTAATTAAAAAGCCTTGCTGCCCTTAAGCCGAGAAACAGGCCACTTCCAGACCTAATACTCTCAAGTCAACGTGTGCTAAGTAGAAACAACAGGATCCCTCTTAACAATTACTTCGGCATCTCCACCCATGTTCGTTCCGTGGCTAGACACAGCCAACCTTGACAACAGCTAGTCTGCACCTCAGACCTGTTTGCTTGTTTAGTCCGAGGGACACAGGTCAGGTTTATGTCCAAGAGCTGCAGAGCTGCAGACACACAGCGTTATAAATAGTCTGAACAATGAGATTAATGCACCAGTAGGTGGACTGGCCTCTCCTAAACCCTGCATGTACTCAAGAACATATCTCTGGCATGTTACACGTATGTGCTGCGCTGCAGAGGCCCTCTCAGTCACAGTATTTCGGAAGGACATTGAGTAAATGCAATATATTTTTGCCTGTTATAAATGATGAAAGAAACAGCTTAGGAGCATATGCTGTCTTCAAGTTGCTGATATAATATATGTATTGGTCTTTATATTGATTATCCCTGTATTTGCCATTATGAGTTATAAAGACCCCTCATTGTTTAGATAGATAAACACCCCTCAGGTCTTCTCCTCACCTTCTCTTCTCTTCCCTACCCTCCTTTCCTTCCCTACCTCTCCTCCCCTCTCCTTTCCTTCCCTACCTCTCCTCCCCTCTTCTTTCCTTCCCTACCTCTCCTCCCCTCTCCTTTCCTTCTCTCCTCTCCTCCCCTCTCCTTTCCTTCTCTACCTCTCCTCCCCTCTCCTTTCCTTCTCTACCTCTCCTCTCCTCCCCTCTCCTTTCCTTCTCTACCTCTCCTCTCCTCCCCTCTCCTTTCCTTCTCTACCTCTCCTCCCCTCCCCTCTCCTCTCCTTCCCTACCTCTCCTCCCTTCTCCTGGCAGTGTTGGACAAGGATGACCAACTTCAGTAAAAGTTGATGCAATGCATCTGTATTATAGATCATGTATATTTATTGCAGAGTAAGTTATGGTTTATTTATTTAGCTATCATCATTGAAAAAGAGGGACATGTTTATTTATTAAACTATTGGTGCCAAAGTGGACGTTACATGTATGATATTCTACATATTCTGACTGTTGAATAAACGTATTCTGCTTCCAAGGATAACGTTGTCATTTCTTGTTTCTCGCGTTACCGTGAAATATAGATTGGAAAGCATGCATGTCAGATAGTAGACCTGCTACTTAGTCTCAGGGCGTTCATGGGGCTGTTTGTGTGTGTGTGTGGGGGGGGGGGGCGGGGGGGGGGGCGGCGGCACAAAGAATAAAGTGTTTGTTTGTAAAGGTAGATGCCACAGACCATGAACATCCTCTTTCACAACCTTCCAGAATCTTCCATGGGACACTGCAATAAAAACACCAGCTCATTTGGCAGAGCACATGCCCACTTGAATAGTTACACGCTGCATCCATTGGATTTGAATCCATTGGCAGAGTGTTTTTCAAGCAAACTCAAATAAACAGATATGCCATGACAAGAAATGAAAACCCTGTTCCACTGTACTAATCCACAACCGTAACGCCATAAAGCCGAGGGGTATATTCTACAAAGGAAAGATCTCAACAGCAGAATATGATCAAAATGGTTATCATTGTGTTATGCTCCTTGTTTGTGTGCTTCTTTAAGCTTGCAGGTCTGACAGCGGCAAATGACTGTCTACATCTAATATCCAACAATTACTTACATTTAGCAGACGCTCTTATCCAGAGCGACTCACAGTGAGTACAGGGACATTCCCCCGAGGCAAGTATGGTGAAGTGTCTTTCCCAAGGACACAACGTCATTTGGCACAGCCGGGAATCGATCCAAGACCAATGCCCTAACCGCTCAGCCACCTGACTCCTTTTATCATGTGATATGCATATGTGGGTGCTTGGTGAGTTATCCTTGGGCATGACAGGTCTTTCGATACATTATTTACCTTGTTTGTGTGCCTTTCTGTCTTTCTTTCTATTTGCCTCACAATCCTTGTGTCAAGCTCTCACTCTTTTCGCTGTTGCTTTGGGCCTGTCTCATTGCCAAATGGGGTGTCTGGTGGCTGAACGGTTAGGGAGTCGGGCTTTTAATCAGAAGGTTGACGGTTTGATTCCCAGCCATGCCAAAAGACGTTGTGTCCTTGGGCAAGGCACTTCATCCTACTTGCCTCGGGGGAATGTCCTTGTAAACTGTAAGTTGCTCTGGATAAGCGCCAAATGACTAAATGTAAATGTGCCAATTGGCTGAAAGAGGTCGATGGGGAAGATGTTACACTGCAACACTTGAGTCCACATTTAGCTGGGACTGTGTGTTGGCCTTATGGTTTAATGAACTTTCTTTGCCACGCACACATTGCACAACTTTCATGTCCACACCCAACCTAACTGTATGACTTGCTATTCAATGTAATTTTTGGACACGAGTGGAGAAAGAAAAGTATCGAAGTATGCCTACATCCGTCAAACAGACAGACTCCTTTCAGCTAGATTTGTAAGGTTATGGCGTGCAAAAACCTGTTATGAATCCTGGACATTTTTTCGGAACTCTAGAATAAACATATTTGGGAGCTCTGTGCAAACACATCAGCACTTCTAAGCTTGCGCATTCCAAACGACTGGAAACGTTATGAAAATGTGCACACAAACACATAGGCCTACCGTTAGAAAATATGCATGTTTTCAGATAGCTGACGGGTTGTAGGCTATACAGGGGATGCACTCCAATGAGAAAAAGGTGTTCAAACTAACAGAGATGAACATTTTTATAACACAAGCAGACTCCATCATTGTTCAGCAAAATAAATAAAACATGCAACCACACACTTCCGACACCAGCAGGAAACATTGGTTACTGGGAGTCAGGTGGCAGAGCGGTTAGGGAATCGGGCTAGTAATCTGAAGGTTGCCAGTTCGATTCCCGACAATGCCAAATTACGTTGTGTCCTTGGGCAAGGCACTTCACCCTACTTGCCCCGGGGGAATGTCCCTGTACTAACTGTAAGTCGCTCTGTGTAATGTAAATGTACTGTAGACTCCTAGGGTAGCTAATGAGCCCGGTTCTAGCCTGCCACACGTTATGCCGTCTGCTCGCTAACCGCCACCTCTGGGACACTACAGTAGAACAGCTTTGTAAGGAGGATAAGATCAAAAGAGCAATTGGGAAAGAGCTTTAACAGGAATCTGGATCAGGTTCTCATCAAACCCACGAGAAGCAACATCCATCAACCTCCCCAGCAGCCATGTTTGTTTTACCAGTGTAGGCAACTCAATCTGGGGATGAGGTAGGAATAGCATTATGATAGTAGTGTGTGTGTGTGTGTGTGCTTGTGTGTGTGTGTGTACTTGTGTGTGAGTTGTGGCATGTCATGGTACTCATCACAGACTCAGACGAAACATGTTTTGGTCCATTTGAGAGATGCTTCTTCTCTGTTCTAATCCCTTTGGACAAAGTAGGACTGCATGACTCACATCTAAAACACGTCAGGAGCTGAGCGCTGAGTCCTGTAGAAAGTTCACTGCATGTTCTTCTCTTTTCCTCTCCACATTCTTGTATCGTAAATTGTGTATAAGCCCGACATGCAGCTTGTACTTCCTCTAAAACCTCTATACAATCCTTGATTTCCTGTCACATGTAGAAAGGATGAGTGGCCACCTCACAATGGGTAATAGGGAGGTTTTGCCCCATGAAGCCAGAGGAATTTTCCCACCACCAGACCGATGTTACGGCCATTGTTGAGATCATGTTGACAACAAACACACAAGACAATACCGAAGCAGACTTCTGTAGATGTCTTCTATAGAACCAGTGTTTGCCGACAGGCAGCTAAGCCAAACAAGGCAAGGTCGCACTAAGCAGGGCTGGGTGGGCCTGGCCAGGCTAGTGGTCTGTGTAAAGTATATGAGGTACCCAGTAGAGGCTGCGTGTCATATACAGTGGGTGAGCCACTGGTATATGTTCCAAATCTATGGAAGCAGGGAGGGAGAAAAGATGGCCAGGAACCAGGAATGTGAAGCTGTCTTTGCCGGTTTATTTAATGACTGCTTGAACAGCTCTTCATTATAGATGACTGTGGAACCGTAACTGTGGTTAGAAGGTCCAGAAAACCAGGCCTCTGTGGTGAGTGAATGGCAGATGTGCTCATTAGTAGAAGGATAAAGAATTGGGTTCACACACATGCACACACAACAAATGTTTACGTTGGTGCTCGTACACTGGTTAGGACTTTTATATGGGCCCTCTGAGTTAATGTATTTAAACACTATAAAAGCACTAGTCGTTTGAATATCCATCACCATTGTGTGTGTCATGTAAAACAAAATACGCCCATAGGCTTCATTTAGAAACCAAAGCCTCCCAGAGAAAGACATAAAGAGAGACGAAGGGAGCGAGGGCACGAGAGAGAAAGAAGCAGAGAGAAAGAGAAATAAAGTGCCTGTAGCGTGGAGATGGCTATTGTAAAGGTTGAGGGCAGTGACGGGTTGGCGAGGGGTGAGAAACTGATCCTAACAGGGCCTCGGAGAACAACACTCTGACTCAAATCTCCCTGACTGTTGCTCATCTTCTGGATGGCTTCTGTATATATCAGCCAACCAGATTATTTGTCGTCTTTTTTAGTCATAATTACGTCCTTGTTTTAAACGTTTCTGGGAGAAACGATCTAAACTCATTCTGCAGTGGAAAATGAACCCCCCTCCCCAAACAACCTCCAATCAAACCCAAGTGATTCAGAGTTTAAATACTGAGAATAGAGCGTGTTGAGGCTTGATGAATGGTTGGTTCTGATTGCAAAGCAATTGGAAACAATGGCAACCATCGATGGACAAAAACCAACATGCCTGTCAGCCTGGGTGGAAACCACAACCAGGGGATGATTAAGAGCCATGCGCCTTGCTAACCACAAGTGTATGTGCGTGCGGCCGTTTGTGTGATGGTGGACAGTGTCGACACAAAGCTACTCTGACAAGCATGTGGGGCTGTGAATTTGCTGAGAACTGAATGATAAAGGCCCTTTGTCACTGGCCAATCAGATACCCCTCTGGTGAACTGAATGATAAAGGCCCTTTGTCACTGGTCGATCAGAAACCCCTCTGGGACAGTCGTTGATTTGCACAAAAGGGACTGTCATGTTAAAATGACAATCAAATCAAATCAAATCAAATTTATTTGTATAGCCCTTTTTACACGCAAGCATGTCACAGAGGGCTTCACATACGCCCATAGAACTGCCCCTCAACCAACCTAGCCCCTCAAGGAAGACAAGGAAAAACTGCCAACGGGAGAAAAAATGGAAGAAACCTTGGGAGGAGCAATTCAGAGAGGGATCCCCTCCTCCAGAGACGGTTGGCAAGAGAGAGGAGCAGAACACAAGCTAAACATAGTCATACAGTGTCAATGGGTTTTGAAACACCAAAAATCCATTGTTCGGCTTTATAGACGTTGGATGGGACCTGGAAACTCGCTGTTGCAATCACACTTTAAGGACACACCTCTGGAGAGGTGGCCTCAACAGTTAAAAGAGGAAGGTGAACCGAGGAAGACTCTGAAATCATCATTAAAAGTTGTGTTCATGTACATATAGTATGTAATGTAATATGTACTGGGTTTACAGAGTTTATGCATGCAGTAGACCAAGCGTAATGCCCTTGCACACACACACTTGGTCTACTGCAGCCTTGTGGGTGCTACAAGGTGTGATTGTCATCTTAATATGACAGACGAGCGTCTGATTGACCAGTGACAAAGGGGCTTTATCATTCAGGTCTCAGCCAATACAGCCCTACAAGCAGAAGAACCATCCTGTGGAATAAGATCCCACAGCCGTGTGGGCGTGTTCAGGAGTAGGAGGGATGGGGAGTAGAGGAGAGGTGAGGGCGGGGGAGGGTCAGACACAACATCATTTCCAGTGTTTACTCGGATTCTGACTCATGAGCCGTCTTTGAGGCCCTCCGCTAGCCTGGGTTTCCTGTGCGTGTTTGACGTCGATGGAACCGTAAACTCTGCAGCTGACCTGGAGAGCGTCTCGACAGGACCCGAGTCCTCCGTTCGCGGCTTCCCAAACCAGTGCTGAATTCACAGGGGTGTTATTAAAGGTTTCTCCAATTTGAGGTTGCAGGCTTACTGGAAAAGCGAGCGCAGTAGCAGAGCGTATACCTCTGGAGGTATGTGCAATATTTACGCGTGTGGAGAGGAGAGATGGAGAGTATTTATACTCTGGCCCAGTCATCCACCTCTGTTGAGTGTCAACCTCCATGGAACAGATGTGTTCTGTAAACACTGACCACAGCCACTTGGGCCAGACTGAGCTACGATTCTAATAGCACACTTCTTACAGCATAGGTTCAGGTAGACCAACACATATAAACTTAAACACAGTCAGCGATATATACAGTCAGAACAGACCATGATATACTTAGAACTGAGTCATGGAGAATTAACTCTGAACGACACACTTAGAAACAGACAAAGATGTACTTAAAACAACCTATAACACAGTCCTCAGCATGGACTAAAAATACAAAGATCACTAAGATGTCAACCCAATACATTCAGCCCAGGCAAATCCCTGTGTTTATGGCGAATCTAGTCGTAAAGCTAAGGGATGCAGACATATGGAAGACATCTCTCCAGGATCAAGGGTCTGTTCCTTTTGAATCAAGCACAAAAGTTGGACCAGGAAGTAAAGGTTGGAGGCTTTTCAGGAGAACAGGTTTGCTTTGACAGGGAAAAATTGCTACTGATTACACAGTTCAATGATTATAGCTTCTCAGTGTCTCTGAGGATTAAACTCAAACAGATCTTCCCCATCTGCTGTTATCCTGAAACACTTACCTTTTCAACCAAGACTGAAAGAGCAGAGGGAAAATAATATCCCAAATAAACAGTGATCTAATACAAGAAACAAGCAGAAGAACTATGTTAACACACACCGTCACCCCTTTGAGGAGACGTTAAATGCAGGTGGATGACCTGGTCGGGACTGCGGAGGGAGTGTTGCTTAGCCTGAACACTCCTTATCTTCCCATCTGATCTGTTGATGTAAACAGGTTTGAGAGCAGTGGTATATTTAACAGTCCTGGAGATAAAGGTTTGGGAGGTCTTCCTCCTTATCCAGGCAAGAATCTGGGACCAGCAACACCAACTGCCAGTTCAGCGGAGTTTGAACCTCATTCGCCTTAAATTCCTTTCTGATCTCTGACTTCCTGAAGCAAAGACGCCTGGTCCCAGCCAACACATGCCCATACACACGTACCTGCACACACAACGTACACACACACACTCAATATCAGGGTGAGTGAGTGATAAAGACAGATTACGGAAACAGCCAGCAAGGCAGCCGTTCATTTCCCCTACAACTTTGAAGCAAACCCAGATCTATTACTGAGGTTGATTTTATCAACACATTTGAAAATAGCTCACAGTTGGCACTTCTGGCACCAACGATAGGTTTAATTGCAGTGGGTAAGACAAATTAAGTGCACCCAGACTTGGACAGTTATTTAACTGAAGTCTGGTTTGTAGCTAAAACAAACAAAGTAGTAACATGTGCATGCTATGACTGAATGTCACACAGCAGCTTGTGGGTGAAGTGAGGCAGCCTAACTCACATAAGAGCAGGTGGGTTGGCTGAAATATCATTCCTCATTAGTTTTAACTACATTCCTATACAGGGCTGCAGTCAGTTTTTATCACTTTCTCAGTTCTTTAAACACCATGAGTGTTGCTTTTCACGAGGCACTTGCCTCTAATGGGAAGGTTAAATAATACAATGTGCCAAGGCCGTAGCCATGGAGTCAACATGGGGGGGGGGGGGGGGGGCGACAAATTGCATTTGTTATGATAATTTCGGACAGCGTGCGTGGTTGCCTGTTGTAGCTTAGCACATTTATATTTGTATTTATATTTTTATATCAATATATTGGGATAGATATTATGATTACGGCCTTGTAATGTGTAGTGAGAGGTTAACAAAACCTGCTAACTGAATCAGCAGATGGACTTCTCTAAGAAATATTGTTAAAATGGTGCCTGGAGCTACTACATTTCAGAGAGATATTTGGGAATTTAGACGGTATTACACTCTTACAGGAAAAAAACATGCAGACCTTTAAGGAGGGGTCTGCGGTGATGGCTGAGCGGTTAGGGAATTGGGATACTAATCAGAAGGTTGCCAGTTTGTTCCCGGCAGTGTAAAATGACGTTGTGTCCTTGGGCAAGGCACTTCATCCTACTTGCCTCGGGGAATGTCCCTGTACTTACTGTAAGTTGCTCTGGATAAGACCGTCTGCTTAATGACTAAATGTAATGAGACAGACAATAGAGACAAAAAAAGCTGTAGACCAATATTTATAGAACTCAGACATTTCATGTTTATGTTATAACAATAAAATATTTTCCCTCCGGTTATTTGATTTTAATATTAGTCGAATTGAGTGTTTTTTTGCCACCTGCTATTGTAGTTGTAATCATCCTTATATTTTCATAGGCAGACAACTACATGACTGACACTACTGAAGGACTTTTCACTTTGCTGAAAATGTTGTCTTCAAACATTTTAAAGACATGCTAATTAAATTCATATTTAATCAAATGAAAACACATGTGGATTCTCTTCTTCTTGACCATGACTTTGAGTTTGGAAAACGGAACCCAATCATGGCTTTGTAAACATTCTAAGAGTTACCAGATCACAATGTTCGTATGTATGTCTAATGCATTCATGTAAGTGAAGCAACAAAGAAAGTGTTTTCCACAAATCATCACTAGGTCTTTCCTTTTCACTGGAGCACTAGATACTGACCTTCCATATAATGCAATCAAAACAGTCATATTCATTAGACATCATGCTTCCTAAATTAAAACTGTAACCATGAACCTGGCCCTGCCTCAGTTTTCTTCATGTTCACTATTTATTGGGATCCTAATTACTTTATGTTTTGATGACAGCTAGTCTTCACCTGACTGACATCTAAATCTACTGCTTTCATTGCCAACTCCTCCATATAGGTTTCCTCCGAATGGGAGATTAACACAGCAATAGTGCCCCCCAGTGAAAAAAAACGTATTCTACATCAACAGGGGGAGGTGACCGATGAGGGAGCTAGCTAGGCTCTGGTGGTAGGAGGAGATACCATCCAATACACATTTAGTTTTTTTTTTATGTCTGCATTACTTTCTTTAATCAGTACCCTAGAGAGATTTACACAATATTTGATCCTGGTAAGTCACATGCAGGAATATTCATCTTGATTTTGCCAGGCAAGTTAAAAAACATACAACAATGACTTGCAAGAAGCGAAGGGCCTCATATAGGGATGGGGATTGGGATTCAGATGTTTTAGGGCAGAACAAAACCAAAAACACAATGGCAAAGAATAGCATACAGGTAGGCTGCAACATCAACCAACTATGGTCAATAGTTTTGACTATTTTGTGTGTGTGGTATGTGTGCAGTGTGGTCTGACAACACGTTAAGAGAACTGTCTTTGGAAAGGAAACGCCATTAAACTTGAGTAAGATAATGTCAAATACTTTACTGTCAGGCATACCCTAAGCAAATTAGAGTGCTTTTACTTTCGATTTAGTGCGTGGAGTCCATGTGGCCATACATACTTGAGTAGGCCTACCAGGGGAAAACTAAAGCATAATTAAAACAGTTATTATGATCTCTCGTTTTTACAAATAACTTGCTCCCTTTTCTAACTTTTATTTTTAATTTGTTTAATGACCTCGTCACTCTTGTGGTTGGTGATTTTTCCTTCAAATAGAGGGTTCCAACTCAACTGAGGAGCAATAGCTAGCCAGTACTCGCAGGACACGCCCAGTGCTTGCATTACTCAGTGGCCATTTTCTCATCTGTCTCAGACGACGCTAAACCACACAGAGGTAAGGATGTGTTCTCTTAAGTTATTCGTTTTTATCAGAAGTTTGTGTAAGATTATTTTACAATTCGACAATAATGGTTTAAATATAAAGCGACAGTAAATCCATCGGTAATTGTTCGCTAGCGACATATCCCAGTTGACTGGATGTCGAAAATGCATGTGTCGTGGTTGTGCGCTTAGCCTCTGCTGGCCCCAAAGAAGCCAGATATTGGCGACAAGACCAACCAGTTGCTTGTCTAGGGGTTATTAATTACCAGTAAAACGTACATCGCTTGTACATTTAAACATGGTTTCGTAATCAACAATCCTTATTTTTTTATACTTGTTTGCTTGGTTTTGTTTTTGTTGCACTAACTGCAGCCGTTTCACACTGCGTGGTGCTAAGCTAACGACGTCGTTAGCAGCGGAAGCTAACGCTGGTATACAAAATGGCTTTGTTGCATGTTGAACAATGAAAGGCCAGGTGTTTTTTTTTTTTTTTTAAGGAAACCACGTTTTGGTCCGTCATAAACATCAAGTAAATCGTAAATGTTAACGAGTGATTAAATGGACAATTGCCCTAGAGTTGGTAAATGTGTGAATAACGAATATCCCGACAAACTTTGAATAACTGAAATTATTTCTAAGACTTCAAGATGGCCGATGATGGAAAGCTTTTTGTCGGTGGCCTCAGTTTCGATACAGAAGAACCCTCACTGGAAGAGGCGTTTTCCAAGTACGGGGACATCGTAAAAGGTATGTTGTATGATTGCTATAAACCCCTATCTCTGCACGCTAATCATTTACTCGCCCATTACGCTGTATTGAAATGATTAATCCGAAAAATGTTACTTTTTTTTATGAGCCCTTATGCTGGGCACTATATTACAGCAAGTATTGACTTTATTCATTCCTCCCTTAGTTGATGTAGTCAGAGACCGTGAGACGAAACGGTCCAGGGGATTCGGCTTTGTCACTTTTCACAGCCCTGATGATGCAAAGGCAGCCATGACAGCCATGAACGGCAGGGTGAGTAGATGGCTTTACTGCACTCGGCATATCGCAACGTAAATAATAATCCCATTGTAAAATAAATAAATAACGCATTTATATTTAATTAACAAAAAAAGGTTATGCTCCCAAATTGTTTTGTAGTCTCTTGACGGCAGAACCATCCGTGTTGATGAGGCGGGCAAGTCTGGAGGAAGATCTGGTGGCTTCCGAGGAGGATCTAGCGGTGGCAGAGGAGGTGGATTTTTCAGAGGGGGCAGGGGAAGAGGTGGGTGTGGTTATTCAGATGAAGTAAGGACTTCGGTCCCCGAAAGAACAGCCTTTTAAAAATGTTTTTTTTTTTTGTGCTATTCTCCAGGTGGCGGAGGATATGGAGGTGAACGTAGCTACGGCGGAGACAGAAGCTATGGTGGAGGCGGAGGCGACAGGAGCTACGGTGGTGACCGGAGCTATGGTGGCAGTGGAGGTGGAGAGAGGAGTTATGGAGGAGGCTACAGGAGTGGAGGAGGAGGTGGAGGATACTCTGGGGGTGGAGGTGGAGGTTACAGGGATAACCGGTGAGTTTCTGGCTGGTCGCTGATAAAAAATTAATTGACAAAATTATTGCGTACTGGTGCTTTGAGATCTGTCAAGCCGTATATGAAGTAGGAATTACAATATGTATGTTTTTTTTTATTGTCTTGATTGATTGGATTTGAATCTCTTTCAGGAGCCAAGGAGGTTATGGTGATCGTTCTGGAGGATCTTACCGAGACAGCTATGACAGCTATGGTGAGTATTGCAGTGATCAAGCTTAGCAGTTGAGCCAGATTAGAATTGTGGACAAAAACCACCCCGTGTTTCACTCCCTGACCTCTTGGATTAGTATGTTAAAATACTCAAGTCCTCTCAAAGAAACCTGCAGCCGTTCTTTGAAACGATGGAAATCCAACCGTCAAATACATAGAAAAACCTGAAGCAGAAACCAGTTGTCCTAGTTCCCAAGGCCACATTCCGTGGCGGCTACGCTCAGAACCTGTCCTTTTTTTCCCCAAGAGTCAAAAAAAAATGCCCCTCGACTTGTGCTTTGCCCGTTCCACAGAAACTACCTGTACAGAGCATTGGCACACCCCTCATTCATAGGATTCTAGTGTTCTGTGTGAATAATGTCAGAATGCTGCAGTGCCTTTACACTTTTGCCCTACTTCTTGTCCTCAGCTACACACGAGTAAATACAAAAAAAACTTCCTGATTGCAAGATCGTCACTTCGCTGGCTGTTTTCTTTTTAAAAGATGCGCTCTTCGAAGATCCCTTTTTTTTGAATTTGTTGTTTTTTTCTGTTTGTGGTATCTGGTTCTAGTGTTTTCTTTAACAGACATTGCAGCATCTTCAGTCCTTTTTATCGTGTTGAAAATATTATTCAGGATAATCTGTCCTCTTGGCAGGAACTGAAATCCTGTAGAAACTTTACTGTTAGGCTTGGCGCTCATGTGTGGAGCGTTGATCCTTTTTTTTTGATCAATTTTTTTCCTCCTGGTGTAATGGGACTGCTTTCTGGGGGGATCAAAGTTGATGATTTTAAGAAAAAATGGCTTAAATTGAAATGAAACCTGTTCCACTGTTCAACCGCTCCTAGGTAGGATCTCTGAAAACTGTCCAACACAGCCTGATAGCTTCTATGACAAATTCAGTCTCTTGACCTGACCATGACCCTGCTCATTCTAAGCCTCAAATATCTGCAAATAGACGTTACTATCTAATCTTCCTTTCAAACTGGAGTTGTAGTGAATTCTGGTCTTTAAAATAAAATAAAAACGAAAAAAAAGGAGAAATTAAATCTTTTAGATCTACTCTAGAAGCTTGACAAGCTGTGATGTTTCCAGGGGGAACTGTAATTCATTCATTTAGTGTAGGAAGGAAGGAATGTTGACTGGTAGCACTGGTTTCCAGTAAACCTCCTTGATATTGATAAAGATATGTAAGTATTCAATATCTAGTGCAAAGTGATTAACTTTGTCTGGTGACTCAACGTCTAGCTCTTGAGCTGCCATACTCGGTGTAGGTGATGCAGTCTGCTGCAGCTGGCAGTTCATTATGCTACTCTGATGGACAAAAAACCCCATTCAAGGTCATCCTCAAGAAATGTTACTACAAGGAAATGTGCTCTGTTCTGTGTACCAACACCTATAAGATTTTTTTGTATATTCTGGCTTCATGAAGCCTATTAAACAATCCGTTGAAAATGCTCTGATTTCTTGTGCCTCCAAAGAATGAAGCTAAGCTGAATGTGATGATGCTCTAGACAATTACCTCAGTCTGGAAGATATGTAGGTGGGTCGATAGAGCAGACAAGTGTTGCATTCCATTTTAAAGGAAAATTATACTGGGATCTTGTTTTGGAAAGGTGCTCAGGTGTAGCCTGAAAGAAATTATTGGGATCGTTAAATGTTATACATTGGAGGCTTTTAAATAGTCCTGTCTCAAGCTAATCTGTGGGGGTGGGCTCAATGTTTCCGTCAGTAGAAATGAGAATTCAAGCAGAATTGAAATGAAATGTCCTCTCCTGGTACTGGTTCTGTTATAATGCTTCATTGCGCCCAAGAGCTCTGCTATCGGTTTGGAAATCAACAAAGTCCTTGGAGAATGAAGTGTTGGGCCTACCGACACGCGAACCCTCTCTGGTGAATGCTGCTCTCTTGGCTAGTTCATATGTGGAGATAGGCCAGTAATGTGAGGTAACAATTTTTGCTCTCCTGTTCGCATCCCTCAACAGTTCTCATTTTGATGTCCCATCTTATCTCTACCTTTTTCAACTTTGCCCCCTCCCCTACCCAGGGCTATCACCACCCCCTCCCCCCAGGCCCTCCTGAGATTGAACTCTAAGTCACTGTCCAGTTTTCTATAGGAATGCATGACTACGTCGAGTGACGTGTCCTGTTTATGGGGACCCTGTTCCCGTTTAGAAGAAACGGGACGTGAGCTTCTCACAATGACCATTGAGCATTTGAAATTTTCACCAACTGTCATTGCTGGAATATGCTAGTGTCCCAAAGAGATCCTCCCAAAAAATTCGACTCATGTGAAACTCACTTAAAAAAACAACCAAGTGTTTTGTATTGTTCTCCCTGCGATTGCAAAGTTGTTTTCATCTTAGTGTAGACTGATTTTACATTTTACTTTGCGTGTCCAGTACAGAAAATCACTAAATTGTCTAGTTTGAATGTCTTTACTGTCAACTTCCAACTATTATTTTGAAAAACTTGTTTCAGTGTTTTAAGTTTTCAGACTCAACTCTTGAGCAATTTGAATAATAGTTTTACTTAACTGAACTTGTCATTTTAATGCATGCCGTTTTTATATGCATTTTCTGTCCATTTGTGGTTGCCCCGAAAATAATGGCATTTTTTGTTGCTTGATCAGGTTGACAAAGCCTCGGGTCCTGAGGAGACTATTTGACTGGGACTACTGGTCTGCCTGGGTATTCATTCACTTCAGCTACGTCAAACCAAGGAGATGGATAACATCCTATGGTGGGTTGTGGCCATTGTATTATGCCAACTAGCAAGATGTGCTTATCATTCATAAGAGTGCATCTCAATAGGATCACTTATGAGAATGTAGTTCAAATGAATCGGTAGGGTGCGAAAGGTAGACCATGGGTCTTTAACCCTTGTGCTGCCTTCGGGTCACGACGACCCAACCTTGTGTTGCGAAAACTTTACCCAATACAAAATCAAAATGAAAAGCATTTTCTTTTAACCTAAGCGCTGTGGGGAGTCTGATACAGCCCGACGGTTAAAAGAAAATGCTCCACTTTATTTTTGTGTGAGGTAAAGTTGTCGCAACTTGACGGTGGGGTCACTGACTGAAGGGTCACAATGACCTGACGATAACACACGGATTAAGCTATCTAAACATGCTTGTACATGGCCAATTAAGCTGGCAACGCACCTGATGCCTGTAGTACGTTAATGTGTTACTTAGACCATTATGTAACAACTAAATTGTTGCCACGTCAGTGGCTGAGAATTGGATCAAGCACTAACTTATGCAAGATGTGGATGGATGCTGCCATTGTTGCTGCTTTTAATAACAAGACTTCAGGCATGACTGATTCAATGCATCAAACTTAGCTTTTTGAATAGTTTCACTGAGTGTTATTCTTTGGTTAATTTGATCCTGAATGTGGGGATATCACTTGGACTAACCCCTTTTTCCTAATTCTGATTTATCACTACCTGGCATAACTACCCCACGGTGTCTTCCTCAATCTAATGGAGGGTTTATGTTTCAGGTCAGGCACAGGATATATAATCCTACTGAGGAGCAGAATGCTGGTCTGTCCCCATCAAGAGGAAGGACCGGAATTAAGATGTCCTTCAGGGTGCACTGGCTGCTGGCTTTGCATGTTGTTCATGGGTATGGGCATCCAATTGATTATTTTTGGATGTGCACAATACTGTTTGCAATTTATCCAAAATGGCGAGGGACTATGTGGGGGGGGGGACGATTAAATAAGATGTGTGGATATTTTGTTGACAAGGCTCATGAAAACTGACTGTTGAAGTAAAGCTTGGTTAAAACCTATTGATTGGGCTTTTACATTTAATTTTTTTTTTTTGTGGACATGCCAATGAAACAGTATTTTTTTTATAACGAGGTAAATATATATCGAAATGAACGTTGGATACTTCCTTTTGTCGTGACCAAATATGTCACAATATCGTGAAAAGCATATATTTAGCCTGACGTGCCAGCCAGTTTAAATCATGTAGGTGTCACGTGGGACGCATCGTTACAAAGACGTAGCTAGCTAGCTGGCATCCTAGGATCTTGATCACTCACGCAGCTTCAGGCCAGTCGGTCATAACAGATTTCGACGGCGTTTTGTTGGGGGTAATATGCCTTTACGTTCAATAATTTATACATGTTTTTCAGTGCCTGTCGAATGATGAAATATATCACTTTGAAGAGACGGGAAAGGGATGGCAAATTATGTGATTAAGAAATATTTTGGCGACGCGCTCACCGATAGTCGTTCAAGCCTGGCTAACGCAAATATCCTCGCCGCAGTGGTTAGCAAGCCAGCTAATATAGCTGATTGTCGAGTACATGGTAGTGTGGTAGAATCTAGTAGGATTTAGACATGCGTACATGTTTATAATTGTGTTTCTATAGACGTATAGTTAAATTAGAGTATTGGTATTTTAAAATGTAATGACGCAGTAGAAGCGGACCGGCTGGCCGGGGGTGGTCATGTTGGTGTAATTCACAATGATGGTGCTCAATGGCGCCGTGAATCTGAACAGCGATGCTGAACAAAGGGGGAGTCGGGGCCTAGCACATGTGGGGGCGGGTAGCACCACGGTTGGAAATGCTGTTACGTGACCTTACGTTTTGACGGAACATAATACGGCACATATTGTATCAAACATCCGAGCTAACGCTAGTGTTTTATTTCTACAAGTGAGCGTAAAATGTATTATTTGCTTGTATTTTCAAGTTATAAGCCAGCTTAGGAATACTACCGCTAACCAGTGGCGCTATCTAGCTAGCTATCTTTCATCCTTCTCCCGTAACTAGTAATGTGTGTGTCTGGGCTACTAGTCGCTAGCTAGCATGCATGCTGCTTGGTTTGGGCCTTTCTTTGCTTTTAGAAATGAGGGCTTCCCTATAGTTCATATGGTACAGGTATTTTAACCGAATGTCATTTATTGTCCCTTTTGTCTACACAGGTGAATAGAATGTCTGACGAAGGGAAGCTATTTGTTGGTGGCCTCAGCTTTGACACCAATGAGCAGTCATTAGAAGATGTCTTTTCTAAATACGGGCAAATATCAGAAGGTAACGTCAAGCCACTATGAAGTTGCGCTGATCAATGTGATGTGACACATTTTTAAAATGTGTATTACATGCAAGTTAAAGTAACATGCTTAATTTACATGCTGTATAACGAAACTATATATATTTTTCCCCATTTTAGTGGTTGTAATTAAAGACCGGGAAACGCAGAGGTCCCGAGGATTTGGCTTCGTTACGTTTGACAATCCAGATGAGGCCAAGGATGCGATGTTGGCCATGAACGGCAAGGTGAGCTATATGGACTATTTCAGTCTGGTCAAGATCAGTCATATGGCAATAGTGTCCATTTGAAAATGTACATTTTAAGGGGTTAGTTGGATAACCTAGAAATATTACATTCAGCATTTAGCAGACCCTTTCTTCCAAAGTGACTTCCAAGAGAGAAAAGTGCATAGTTCACTGATCATAACGAGATAGCCCTAAACATTGTGGATATCCAAACATTGTAGCATACATTGTGAAACCAAATAAGTCCCAAAAGGGAAGAACAATAAGAGCATGTAGTTAGACAAGTTGCAATGAAACAGCAAGAACCTCAAATATCACTCTGTGGTTGTGGTGGTTTTGTAATCACATTCCCCCCCCCCCCTCTATCTATTTAGTCCCTGGACGGCAGGCAAATCCGTGTGGACCAGGCTGGCAAATCTGGCGGCGGTGGGCGGTCAGGAGGAGGCGGTTTCCGCGGGGGCTCCTCCGGCGGTCGAGGCGGCGGTGGAGGTTACTTCCGTGGAGGAAGAGGTGGTGGTGGAAGAGGTGGGCGTGGCTTCTCGCGAGGCAAGTTTGTTGTTTTCCTGTCCAGTAAGGTGCCCCCCTGCACTCGTGTGCCCCGCCCTCGTTTCTCTCTTGGTTGGAGTGACTGACAGGCCGTCTCCGCCCTTCCCCGCTCCCTCGCGCCTACAGAGACGTGGCTCGTCCCTCACACCTCTACTTGGGTGCCTGCGATCCGCAGAACTAACCACAAGTAGTTGTGTGTGTGTGTGTGTTTGTGCGTGCCCTTTACCCACCCCCGTCAAACCCCTAAGCCTGGCTCCTCCTACGTCCTCATGTCTGGTTCTTGTTTTGCAGTGACTCTTGCCGTGATCTAGTAGCCGTAGAGGTTTGAGTTTGACCCACGTTTCTTGTCTCCTGAATATCCGACCAGTACATTCTCTCGTACTCTTAACGACCTCTAAAAAATAAACCGTCTGTGATGCCTTGCTGCTTGGTTCGTGGACGCGTGCTGATGGCTGTGCTGGCTGTTGGCTTGCAGGTGGCAGTGATCGAGGCTACAGCGGCGGCGGCGGTGGGGGGCGCTACGACAGCAGAAGTGGAGGTGGAGGATACTCCGACCGAGGCTATTACAACAGAGACAGGTGACTAGCTCAGCACATCTCTTCACTTGCACCACAGCTGGAGGTGGTTCTCGCTCTGGTGTGCTGACATCCAGTCGAGTCAACAAATGCATTTAGAAATCCACCCTAAACGGGCAACAAGGATGTTTTGTGGGCTTGCTCTTTCTCCCCCTCCACTTCCTGTTGACTCATACTTGCCCCTCCCTTTTTTGTGTTTACAGAGCGCAAGGAGGAGGAGGATACGATCGTTCTGGAGGTTCGTACAGAGACAGCTTCGATAGCTATGGTGAGGCTTCTTAAGTAAGCTTGCACAAGTCAGTCTACGATAGGCGGCCAATCCGGTGCCTGGACAGCCTCATCACAAGAAAGCTGCTGTAGAATTGGATTGGGCCCCAATCATCGCCAGAGTCGAGGCAGGTCCTCGAAGCGCATTGCAGCTGGATGGGCTTCTCTTGGGCCGGCTTCGCCCCCTATGGTCCTCAGCGGTCCTGTGACGTGTCCAGTGATCACACGGCCTAGTAGCTAAAACAAACTATGCTCCTTTAGTGCATGAAGTGTCAGTCAGGGCGAAATCAAGAGGTTGAAACTGGGGAACGGCCGTCCCAGGTGTGCTGGGGGGGGGGGGGGGGGTCATACAGCCTCTCTGTGTTTGGGGGGAGGGGGGGGCAAGTCGTTTTTTATTTATTTTATTTTTTTACAATTTGATGAAGAGTTGGAGGGAACCGAAACATGGTTCCCAGGGTGGCAGAGTTGTCCCAAATGCTGCGTCCATGTCTACCTGCACGCTGAACCTCATTAATCACTAGGCTTTTTCTTCTTCAAACAGGATATGGAGTTCTCTTTGTCTCCCAGTGAGGCCTCTGCCATAGTTGAAATATGTTGAAGAAGCTAAATGTTGAAGGTCCAGTTTAAAACACTGCAGAGTGGGTGGAAAGGTAGGCTACCACAGGTCTAGCGTCAGCTTCCTACCAGGCTGGGCACTCTAGCTCATCACTGCTTGTGATGTCAGAAGCGTTCTGTCTTTCTCCTGCCCCGTTTCTAGAGGAATTCTTTTCATTCCTAAAGTTGCCATCCTGGTCTGCAGTGAAGTTCTTATCTAGTTCCTTTCAACTCATTAGTTGAAGTGCGTTTTGCACTGGTAGAATCTTGTTGTTGTTACTTTGGTATTTTGGGGGGGGGAGGGTTGGGTGTAAATGATAGCTTTTAGCATCAAGTGAATCTTCTCAGTTAACTAGTCATTGTGTCTGGAGGAGTAAATCCTGAAGTTGGATGGTTTTCAACACAGTAAGTAGAAGCTTTCAGTCGCAGGGCCCTCTTAAGAAACGAGTCTTCCTGCTACTGAATTGCGGTAACGCGTGTGTGTGTCTAACTTGCTGCTCAGGTGACGATGGCGGCTGGTAGACGGGGCGCGGAGGACGTCCGGATGTGTCGTCTGGACACGGCCCCTCACCCCCGATCCGGCGGCCCTATCCCGATGACTGCGGGGCCGGCCTGGGCCTCGAACCCAGCGCCCCCCCCCCCCCCCCCCGCTGCTCCGCAACACTTTAAATATCTTCTTCTGAAACCGACCATGTAGACAAGAGCAGTCCTGGATAAGTGCGGGGAGGGCTGGCTCGCACCTCAAGAGTCAGCCAAACCGGTCCTGTTCCAAGTTTTTTTTATTTTTGGTGAAGTTTTTTGGTCCTTTTTTGATTTTGAGTTATTGATCTGTAGAGAACATTTTGATTTTTATTTACTGTTAGGGGAGCTGTGAAGAGGCTCGTGTGCTATAGACTGTCGTCTCACTTGGCGGCCCTGTGGCCACAGGGTACGATCTAAAAGACTGGGGAATGTATCTAGAGGTAAAAGAATGGTAGCGCTTATGTAGTCAACGTTATGCTCTGCATTTAAGTAACATGCTCGTTACGCTTATTTAGGTTGAGTTTGACTGCTACGCCGGCACGTTGTGGTGAAGTCTAAATGAAGGGAAACGTACACTGAGTCTGATAACATCAACATCACGTTGCACTGTACTTTAGGAAGAGCTGAGGGAGAGAAACCTTCTAGGACTGGTTCATAAATATGTCGTAGGTTCTGGGAGGTGACGAGGACTGGTTCACTTGTTATATGGAGTACGACCTGTTGCTTCACTGTCCATTTACAGGTTCTCCACAAAGCTGTTTGGTTTCCTCTTGAGAACTTTAATTTTATTTTTGCTTTATCTGCCGCACATAAAAAGATCGGAATGAGATTTGAAGTCCATATCTCACTTAACAGTTCCAAATACTACGCTCAAAAAATGTGAAACTGGACAGTTCTATAAGATGCAAACGTCTTATCGAGCTAATTTCAACAAACACACCTTGGAGTAAAAGTTATTTCACAATACTGTTCTCGCCATAACATCAGATTGGTTTTGTATTTGATTTTTTTTAAGCATTCTGTATCTTCATGGTTGTATTTTTCCTAAATAAAAAAAGCCTTTCCAGATATCTGCTATCTTTTGTAATCAATGTTAACATGCCTGTCTGAGTAGCAGGGTATTTTAAATGCCCAGTTAAATCTTTATTTGGAACCAATATTTCCCTTTCAGTAAGAAGTTTGTTTGTTACCTACATTGGTTTGGATGCATGACATTAGAAAGCACAATGTCTCCTGTCCTGAAGTGGGTTCAGAAGTGAGGCAATTGTCTTGTGGAGTCACATGGATGTACAATTGAAAACAAGAGGAGGCTTGATTGACCAGACCATTTATTTGAACAGTTGTGCTCTTGGTACACCACTTGAAATTCATTGTTACATTATGAGCATTTGCTAAGATTATATTCCTGAAGATTTAATAATTTATCAAGGTTGGAATGGATATATTTTTGTAAGTCTGCAAGAAATGGCTGCAACACTAGAGGGCCTCCTGCATCTTATTAATAATAATAATGCTTGAAGAAATAGGCAAGACTTGTTTTTGCAAAGATAATATTTTGCATGTTTACCACAGGGTGGCAGTGTAGACTAACATTTTTGTAACACAGCTTCTAACAGAATGTTTTGTGTGGATCACCTATACAATTACTGTGTGAATGATGCGACTGTATAATCTAAAACTACTACTAAAATAAGAATGACAACTCTTATTTTGATAACTAAACCTCCCATAAAAAATGCTGACTGTCAAACTGTATGGCACAAAAACAAACACAGAAAGCTTTAGATAATCTAAATGTAGAAATATGCATCTATCTAACCATAAGCCACTGAACTAATACATTAAAGAGGCTCGATCTCTCGTCTCGTTTGGAACTCAAGCCCCTCTGGTCTCATCTGACTAAAGATAAGATGTTTTTGTGTGGTTATCAGTGATGGGTCATTGTCTCGCTAATCCAAGGGAGGTATTCTGGGATGTTCGTGTAAGCAATGAATCCGTTTTCTTTGTCCTCCATGTATGACACTACCCCAAAGGCCAGGCCTCCACAGACCAACGGTCCTCCGGAATCTCCCTGGAAAACCGAAAGAAATGGTCCTCAAGATGAATGCAAACTTACTTTGTTTCTTTCATAAACAATGACATTATTTTGTTAATGCCTTATTTCTTAAGACAAATGTTGTTTGTTTTGGGCACCATTCACCTTGGCAGGTCTGTTTTTCCCCAGTGTGCAGAGAACATGTTTTTCCTTGCATGTATCATTGGGAATGACTGTCACATTGACCTCTCTTAGCACTTTGGAGGCATATGGTTTGTGTATATTTGCGCGTCCCCAACCACACACCAGACACAGGTCTGATAGCTGGTCATTCTCCACGGGCAGAGCTAAGGGCTGCACGTGGTGGGTGAACACAGCCTTTTTTTCCAGCTGGTGGTCATTGAGATATATGAGGTCATGTTAAATTCTCTAGTCAACATTAATAGTTAAATTTGTGTTGAATTACTGTTGGAATCAAACATGCAACAGCTACACGTATTCATTAGTTGGGTACTCTACCTTCAACAGCATGATGTCATTAAGAAAGTCTCGGGTGAAGTTTGGATGTTTATGAACCGCTTTTACTTTCATGTGTTGTTCAGATCCATTATAAACATTGTGGACCCCCAGTTTGGCTGTGATACAACTTTAAAACAAATACATCAAATTAGCATGAACGGCAACAGTAATCATCCATGTTCCTCAGTCTACAGACCTGAATATAAACAGTACTAATGTCCTAGGAGGATTGTAGAGAAGTTGGACAACGTTCATATCCGTGTAATCTCTTTGAATTCATCCCCAATATGCGTTTACATTTAGTCATTTAGCAGACGCTCTTATCCAGATCTGGATGTATTTCATATCTCTTTCTCTCGCACGCAGGGCTTAATTAACGTTGATTGGGATCTCTGACAGTAAACTTACTCTCCATCGCAGTGGGCTGCAGACACCACAAAGTCATCCCTCACAAGGAAGCCGCCACAGGTTTTGATCTTCTGGTTACTGGTGACCTCTAGGAGCACCATGTAGGGTCTACTGTGGGGCACTGATTCGCTGCCTCCCAAGATGCTAGCTGCCTGAACTGAGACAGACCACACCAACAGCTGATGAGATGACCGGTTCTCCTGATGAGAACAGCCACTCCTGTATCTAGAATAGTCCATTGCTATTGGAAAGTGCTGCCAAACGGGTATATGATTCCCCCAGCACAATGCCACAGTCTGGATCAGTCCATTAACGGTGAGAGATATGTAACAGACATCTAAAAAGCCCCTTAAAAAACGTGAAGGATCTTTGTAGCTGCTTCAGATTTTCTCCCCCCACCCCCGCCCCAAGACCACCACCAGAACACACACATGCAGTTGTCTGGAACTGTAATTACCTTGATTGCAGAACGTAAGCATCAGCACCAGAACAGACAGCTTCAGAGAGAAGCACATAGTGAAGCTCTGCTGAGTGTCCGAGTGTTCCTCCCTGCCTCTACGTCTCAGGACTGAAGCTTTTATAAAGGAAAGTAAGCAGGAAACACACAGGAACCGCATGTGTGCGCGCAGCCTGAGGTTCGTACTCAGACAGGAAGAGGCCTGTAGAAATCTCAAGGATCGACTCTCTGAAAGCACTGAATTTGAGAAGAATACAGTCAGTATAGAAGTGGACTGGAAACGATGGCAACACAGGAAGCTGGTTCTTCTCTGAAGTGTTTTTGATTTGCTACACTGCAATTCTACTGTACAATTCGTCCTCGGTCTTCGACAAACACATCTGTGCATCTTTTGATTTATGCTATTGTAGATTTACGTCACGCGAAAAGGCCACTTCTTAAGTGTGTGACCCTAAGATAACTCAGTGAATGAGTCCACTGGTGGATCATTCAGCGTAAATCAGGTTCTATGTGAGTTCTGTGATGCACAGAGATCGGTCATAATTTACCCCCCCAGTGCCTCTGTAGTGGAGGCAGAGAGCCTTGAAGATTCCCTCCCCCTATTTGGAGTCTGGCCTCATTCATGTCCCCCCTCCCAATTCCTCTGTCTGGCCTCAGCCCTCTGAGGCAACACTATCCCCATTCTGCGCAGTCAACAGAGACTATAAAAAAATAGGGTTTGTTTGAAATTAGGGCCTCTCAAACTTAGTGATTTGCGACAGTTTTCAGATGAGGTTTCTGAGGAATGGGGTAGACATGAGGAAGAGTCCCTCTGGAAAACCAGCAGAAGGAGATCAGTCAGCGGGTTGTCCTCTGAACCTGCACATCAGTAGCTTTCAGAACATCCTGGTCAATCATTTTTCTTTCAACCAGGAGAACGAATTCCAATAATCCCACCATTAGAAATATTATGCGCTGCATAAATCGAAAGCAGTTCATAAAGTCTAGTATCTAGTGGGTTCTGCAGGCCTTCTCTTGGTTTGGCAGACGTAGAGAGAACCGACATGAAAGGTCTTCACTGTAAAATACGTGCTCCACATCATCATTATAATTGGAAATGGTAACTATGGAGACATTTTGGTAATTTTATCCTGACGAAAACAAGCTTCTTGATTGGAATTGTGTTTCTGGATCCCTGACCAGTTAAAAACTGTCACGCAAGGACTAATACTGGGAAATTACCTGACTTACAGCTTTGAAGGGATATTTTCCTCCAAATACTTGACAGTATAACTGTTGTCAGGACTGAATAAATAAAAAACTACGGTCATGGGATACTTCACCTCTTCTGGGTTTATTTTTTCCCACCCCTGTCCTAACGTCGACAACACAGTAGCTGCCCAACACATGCTACATATAATGCCTCATTCCGAAAATCATAAAGTTTGTGGTGTGGTAACAACATCGTAGTCTTGGCTTTGAGGCTAGGCTACCCTTCAGCTATGCAAATAAACTGACTTCACAGCACAGGTATGTCTATGACACAGCCTCCCAAGTCTAGACGAAAATATGGCACTTTCATACCTGAGCCACAAGCTTTTATTGTGGTTGTTTTGAAAAACGGTCTAAGGAGGAGAAGGAGGGGGAGGAGAAGACTGAGGAAAATGGACTGTGGGAGTGAGATGCTGGAACTCAGGGCAGTAATGGGAATCGCAGGAGGAGCGGAGAGGAGCTGGACAGAGAGGAAGCCCAGTGGAAGACGAGGACGGGGCCGCCAGCCCGCCAGCTTTACAGGGACCACGGGGGTTGAGTCCTGAGCTGGTTAAGCCATTGGATGTCGCGGTTGAAGCACGGGAAAGTAATGATGGTCGTAAAAAAAACATAAATCACGGCGCAAATTACATGTTTATTAAGAAGAAAGGATTAGGACAACAACGGAAGGAGGGGCGAAGAACGGATGTTCTCGGAGCGGTGCGATGCAAGGCACGAGACCGGGAGGCCGGGAGGCCGGGAGGTCGGGAGGCCGGGAGGCTGGGGCTAACTGGAATGACACATGGGATCCAGAGAATAGTGGCGGAGACGTGACACGAGGAATCATGTCTTGTGTGACCTTAAGTGTCTAAAATGTATAGTACACAGTACGTACGTGCTTGGATATACAGTATATACTGTGTTTATTTTTTGACAATCCTCTTCTTAACTGTTCTCCAGCACCAAAGGACAGTCTTGCAAAACTGTTTGACAGACCTCCCTCCCCTCTATTCTATGCCATAATCTTTGGGAGGCTTCTTTGTGACAGCCACAATAACTTTGGAACATATGCCAACACAACATTTGCTAGACGCCGATGCACCTGTAGTTTGTGTCAGTCTCATCATATGTGACCTGTGGGCCTTTGCCACGCGAAAAAGCTCGAAACTCTGAGTCACGGTTGATTCCTGTTGTAGGCGACGGTTCACGACAGCTACAGATGAGGGATGTGAGGGAGCGCACGCATGTCTGTTTGAAAACAGCCTCGCATGCCTTTTCAGCACGTACCTATCTGAAGGGATCTTATCGGGTGTGGCTGCATCGGGGGTTGAGAGTTTCCCGTTCACATTGTTTGTTTCCTTTTGATTTCGCAACATCGGATGCAAGATGCACGTTTTTCTATGTGTTCTAACATCACAACTTTGGTTCTAAGACAGTCGCTGCTCTAAGAGCATGCTTTCAGTTCATTTGAAGCGACTTCCTGTTATACTTCCTCACACTTGGCTTCCCAGGGAAGCGTGTCTCGCGACCTCTTCATCATGTCTCAGGCTCGTAAGTGAGGAGGAAACACACCACATGCAGAAAATCTGCGTGTCACACAGGAAGTGAATGTGACAGTAAAAGAGTTTAGATACTTTCAGTGTTTACTCCCTTGTGTTTTGCTCCTATTTAAGTAATTTTACTAAGGCATTGTTGTACTATAATTTACAAACACTGGCACAGGTGAGGGGTCAGTAGCCGTGCTGAGATGAACCACCCTGCCTCCAAACAGCACAGCCAGTGAAGATTTCTGCCGGTTGTCAAGGCAACCAGAGGTTGCCAAGGCGTAAATAGAGCTTCACCTGACACCCCATAATCCTGCTATTCCGCACACAGTCTGGATGAATGAGACTTCATGTTAACTCTTCAGCGCTGTTTTCACAGCTGGGAATGTGTTGCTCAGGTAGCTCTCATTCTCTCTGCAGAAGCAGATCGAGGGAAAAAACAGCTCAGATTTACCTGCAATTTCAATAAATTATAGTCTTGGGTTTAAATACTTGTCTTGAATTCCATACAGTTTTTCATACCTTGCAAATGATTACTGTCATTAGTGAAAGAAACACTCGTCAATCCAAAACTTTTTCTAATCAGTGGCTGATTACACAATGTCAGTCATGCTTTTCATGTCACTTAAACTCACAGCTATTTAAAGCAACTTCATGACTGATGGAGGTTGTAGTTTCCAAACTAAACGAAAAGTCTTCAGTGTCTGTGTCATAGGTCACTGTCCATTCCTATTTGGCTGTCATGTCAACATGAGCTGAAGGTGAGATGGAGGTTTCATGTGCTTCAATCCAGGCTAAATTGTTGTCAAGTGAATTAGAAGACATTTTGGCTCTCTGGCCGTTACTGGTTAGTGGGAAACGTTTCAAACATCCATGGACTTTTTCTCTATGGATACTCTTGGAAGCCAATAAATATATAACTACGCAATAACGTTTCCCCTTGCCAGAAGCATGTGTTTGTGTGTAGCTTTTGAGCCCTGAGATTAAACAGGGCGGCTGTGCAGAATGAAGGATCGCTCACAGTGAAGGATTACTCTGAACCCAAAACAGCCAGCTCATCTCTGACTCTCATAGACAGTCTGACATGCCCCAGAGCCTGGCCTCGCTTCTGACACAACTCTCTGGCCTTAAATCACTCGTCCCTGAATCAAAATCTGTCATCTTCACCATATCAGTCAAAACCATTGGCGGCAAAGTCCTGAGAAGTGTGGGTTTATTTCGATAGATTAAACACAACAAGAACTACGGTCGTTTTCTCTTTCTATGTAGTGTTCTAAGATCCAAGCGGTTATTGGTGCCATCGCTCAAGTACCTGCGAAGCACATTAAACTATCGAAATGTGACAGGAACTACCGCGGAATGTCACGGCACACTTGTTCTGAGGTAAAGGAAATGTAGCTGTCTTTAGTGAGCCTGAATGTGAGATAAGACTGTTGGTTAGGTGGTGGGTGAATAGCAGACACGGGGTCAATTGTGGGGTCAGCATTTGGATATATTTCGGTGAATTTGATTTGCCTCACAGTTGGCACTTATGAGACTGATCAATTGGTTTTATAGCAGCGGGGGAGACAAATCAGGTTCACCGTAGCATGGAGATAACCGACCCAGGTCTGGTGATTATATAAATCTCATTCCATCCTTCGCCACCTCCTTGCAGAACAGTCTGTCCACTCTCATTTCATGAAATACTTCAAGACGTCTAATCGAATTGACTCCATGCCGCGCCCGGAGCACTGCGTGGCCAGGAAGATACTCCTGCAGTGGCGGCCCCTTCCACTGCAGCTGCCCGGCTGACACGCATCCATCTTCTGAATGATTAGCTTCACCCTCTGACAGGCACTGCGGAACCATGGGAGTAGTGGGGGGTCAGGTGGCTGAGCGGTAAGGGAATCGGGCTAGTAATCAGAAGGTTGCTGGTTTGATTCCCGGATGTGCAAAATGACGTTGTGTCCTTGGGCAAGGGACTTCACCCTACTTGCCTCAGGGGAATGTCCCTGTACTTACTTTAAGTCGCTCTGGATAAGAACGTCTGTTAAATGACTGAATGAATGTAAATGTAAACCAATCTACTGCGTGCATGCCATTAGGGGTCAGGCAAAGACGAATCAAAACAGGAAATTAAGAAAGAAAAACATGGCGTCTGCCGAAATGAGACCCATTATAAAGTAATGTGTTGTGGAAAGATAGAAGGGTAATTCATCCTTCAGAGACTTGACGGACATAAATTATGTCAGCCATGTGGATGTTTGGGGTTCTGCTTGAGTCATTTCAATCCACATAACACATGCTGTCCATCCAGCCAGACATGGGATTCTTATTCACATGTATCAGATTTGCACCAGAATATCAGGAGGAAGGGAACACTATGACAAAACCTTTCCTACAAGCTACTAAGCTCAGGCCTCATTCGGGGTGACACAGGAGTCAGGGGCAAACGTTTTCGACTTTCACACACTTGCGATATTATCTTGTGAGATGCAGTTTTACTCTGTGAAGAGGAAACGGAGTGTGGACACACACATAACACATGAACACACACACTCTAGAAGCAACGGGGTCCGGTGGTTTGAAGATAATGACGGATGGAAAGAGAGAAGGACGGTGTGTTTAAACGTGAAAAAAAAAACTAAAATTAAACAGATTCATCATGAAACCGCCAAGATACTAGTAATGTGTTTAGCAGGGTTTTGTCTGACTGTCAAGGACACACGCGAAACACACACAAAACACACGCGAAACACACACATGCCCACACAGGATAGAAATAGAATATCCCCTTTGATATCAGCTCTGTTTGAAGGATACAGAGCCCTAGGGACCGGAGGGATATAGACCCAGGGTGGACGCCTCCAATAGAGTGCAGACTCGGCTGCCTGTCTGCCTGTGTAAAAAGATCCAATGTTCGGACCACAGACAAGAGCCTTGAAAGTGGTGGCCAAGCTGTGAGGAGGGAAAACAGAGCTTTGATGGGGTATTGTATAGCTTTTCAGTGTAAGACAGAGGTTTGTAAATGGGGGACACGATACTCCAACATATCAGTCATTTCGGGGAGAGGGAGGGTCAGTGGTAATTAATGGTTGTTGTAAGTCAATCCCTGTATTTAGCCATGTCTGATCCCGGGTTAGATGAGGGGGGAATGGGGGGTGATGAGACAGCCAGATGGAGCAGTCTAGTTTGGACTCATGTCATACTGGACGTGGGTTTCACCCTGGTGCTTGTTCATTGGATGATTCATTTCTGTTGTGTTAAAGTGAACAAAGATGTTCTGGAATTCCTGTTACAGATGCTGACTAGGCATAATGAATGGAACTCTGCTGTCATCGGGGTTGGACTGGCCGTCAGGAGATTCGAGAGACTTCCCGAAAAAAAAGAGAAAAATAAATAAATATAAAATAATAATACACAGTCGTGGGCCGGTCTGCGTTTCAAAATCCCGGGCCGTTTTTCAGTCCCAGTCCACACCTGGCTGTCATCGACAAGCTGCCATTCTCATGCCAACATCTTACATCACCATGGTCGATGTTTCTCTGAGGTACAAAATTTGAATTTTTCCGAGGGCCAAGAGAGATGTAGATTGTCTGTAGATTGACTGTAGGCTTTTCATTCCGCTCATTTACTACATCCTAGATGTAAAGCCAATCTGAACAATTTTTCATTTCCAGTTTATCATGACAGGCTGTACAAGTGTGAGGTCACACCTGTTGTTGCTCATTCTCTCATAGGATCTATCTATTGCAGAGCTACTTCACCCAGGCACCAAGCTCTAGTGAGCCTGAGGATGTTCTCGCCTTGGTTCTGGCACAACGTGACGTTTCTATGACTATGTCCATCACTCCAGTTATGAAATGGGGGAAAGAACACATCTGCATTTGCAAATATATATTTTTTTTTTACTAGCAAAACATTTACAGAGACAGTGCAAGTGAATACTCCCGATTTCACACCTGCGACAAAATATCCCTTTGAATAGAACAGCCGTGCCAGAAAAAGAAGGTACACTTTTAAAAGCATGCCCTGGTATTCTGGGTATTTGACTGTGACTTGGAGGAAAGACAGGTATTTGGAAAGAAATTGGGAGCAGAAGAGAAGAAAGGAGACGAGGAGGACAAAAGAGGGTTTCCTGGGGAGAGGAGGGGCTGGAGATGGCCTGTATCGGTCCTTAAAGGGATGAAGATGCAGAAAACAGACGGGAGAGTTCAGCTTGAAGATTCCCACAGGATGGAACTATGGGGAAGTGAAGTGGAGGGGAGAGGAGGAGAGGAGGAAAGGAGGAGAGGGTTAGGAGGAGGTGGAGGAGTGTCCTAGCTGTACCATCCGACCCCCACCCCCGTCATTTGATTTAGGATCGCATCTGTATAATAACACTTAAAAAAACAGCACAGATCTGACTCAGCATCTTGGTCTTCTGCGGACTGAACCGCATCTCCTCAGTCACGTGCGCTCGCAGCTAACTCAAGATTCAATCACGCTTCCCCACTCCTTGTAATGATCACCGTATTTCACTATCTCACCTGCTGGGTTCTGGCTCTGAATGGAGCTGGCTAGTCCAGGGTTGTTTGGAAGTTACGAATTTCCGATTTCGAGCCAGCCAACCTGTCTCGGGTCCCCGCTCTCCATCCCTCTCCAGGACACGGACGACTGATCAGTCACACTGGAGACAATGTTTTCTTTGGACAGGGTGCTTGTGTTGATGTTTCTTCGGTGCCAAGCTCCAACGAGAGTTGATTTAAACGAGGTCTCGGTGTGAGGGTAAGGTTTGAGATGAGAGCTCCCTGACTCACGATGATTTGTTCCTGGAAAGCCAGATCACACCCTATCTCTTTTGTCCTGGTGAAACTGAGATACGGATAAAAACGAGGGGGACTTAAAGGTGAGCCGGTTCCATTCCAAAATAAATGCCACGTCGGAGCCAATTCCCTCACCTAAAGGTCTCTGACTGTCTGCTAATGCAGGCTCTGTAACCTTAGGAAAGGAAGTATTTTGAAGAGAGGATATTGTCTGAGGTCAGGGGCTGTTTGTGAAACCAGAATGGACTCAGGCCATGTTGTGGCTGGTTATTCTGGTTGTCTGACCATCAGCATAAGTGCTCGTCTATTTGATTTCCATTTTATTTGTATTCATGACTTCAAATAGCCCTGCAGCGTGACTAAAATAATAACTGTCATCAGATATAATTGGACAGTGGAGATTGCATTACTTTATACAACCCAACAGAGAAATACAGCCTGTAAAAGTCTTCACAACAACCAAAGAAAGTCCAACAGTGAGCTCTGGATCTTATTCTTGACTCTTGTTGTTATTGTGGCTTTATTTTGAAATCTGTATGTTTTTCAGCAACAAAAACCCTGTTTAGCAACAGTGATTCATGCCCTTAGGTGGATGCGGCGAGGCATGTCGCTGGTTATAGGGGAAACATTAGTGGAATAGCTAAGTCTGGAGTCTGAAGTCTGAGAATGAGAAAGGGGGTGGGGTTAATGGGTCGGGTGAGGCAGGCCTGTGTAACTGCACATACCGTGCCGTACCGGTGGAAAAGAACCCTGATGGGAAAGCCGTCCAGTTTGAGGAATGGGATCCGGTGTGCGAGCCGGGAAGATGGCAGCTGTGAAATGGAAGGCTTCCGTTCTGTAATGTCACACCGTCGACGTTGACGACGAGGACACCGCTGCTCCATGGGCCCAGATGATGGAGCTCTGCGGGCTGGGGTATATATCGCCCCCTGGGGGGACCACAGGAAACAACAGATGCTTCTGCGACAGTAGAAATGTCATCATCACAGAGAGGCTTGATCAAAGCTCCACTGAGACGTCTCTACCTCACTGCCCTGCCTCTACCTCACTGCCCTGCCTCTACCTCACTGCCCTGCCTCTACCTCACTGGCCTACCTTTACCTCACTGCCCTGCCTCTACCTCACTGCCCTGCCTCTAGGTCACTGCCTTGCCTCTACCTCACTGCCCTGCCTCTACCTCACTGGCCTGCCTCTACCTCACTGCCCTGCCTCTACCTCACTGGCCTACCTCTAGGTCACTGCCCTGCCTATCCCTCACTGCCCTGCCTCTACCTCACTGCCCTGCCTCTACCTCACTGGCCTACTTCTACCTCACTGCCCTGCCTCTACCTCACTGGCCTACCTCTACCTCACTGGCATACCTCTAGGTCACTGCCCTGCCTATCCCTCACTGCCCTGCCTCTACCTCACTGGCCTACCTTTACCTCACTGGCCTACCTCTATCTCACTGGCCTACCTCTATCTCACTGCTCTGCCTCTACCTCACTGCCCTGCCTCTACCTCACTGGCCTACCTCTACCCCACTGCCCTGCCTCTACCTCACTGCCCTGCCTCTACCTCACTGCCCTGCCTCTACCTCACTGGCCTACCTCTACCTCACTGCCCTGCCTCTACCTCACTGCCCTACCTCTACCCCACTGCCCTGCCTCTACCTCACTGGCCTACCTCTACCTCACTGCCCTACCTCTACCCCACTGCCCTGCCTCTACCTCACTGGCCTACCTCTACCTCACTGGCCTACCTCTACCTCACTGCCCTGCCTCTACCTCACTGGCCTACCTCTACCTCACTGCCCTGCCTCTACCTCACTGGCCTACCTCTACCTCACTGGCCTACCTTTACCTCACTGGCCTACCTCTATCTCACTGGCCTACCTCTATCTCACTGCTCTGCCTCTACCCCACTGCCCTGCCTCTACCTCACTGCCCTGCCTCTACCTCACTAGCCTGCCTCTACCTCACTGGCCTACCTCTACCTCACTGCCCTGCCTCTACCTCACTGCCCTACCTCTACCCCACTGCCCTGCCTCTACCCCACTGCCCTGCCTCTACCTCACTGCCTTGCTTCTACCTCACTGCCCTACCTCTACCTCACTGCCCTGGCTCTACCTCACTGGCCTACCTCTACCTCACTGCCCTGCCTCTACCTCATTGGCCTACCTGTACCTCACTGCCCTGCCTCTACCTCACTGCCCTGCCTCTACCTCACTGGCCTACCTCTACCTCACTGCCCTTCCTCTACCTCACTGCCCTGCCTCTACCTCACTGGCCTACCTCTACCTCACTGGCCTACCTCTACCTCACTGCCCTGGCTCGTCTTCATGTTCTTATGTGGCAGATATTGTGGTTGTTTCTAATTCGTCATTGATTCACCACCAGTGATCATTAGACAGTCAGGCACTAGGGTGATATGTCAGACCAATGGAAACCTCCCATCTCTAGTAGATAAAGACATTAGAGCTGTTTTTGTCCGCTCGGCTAGTTGTCCTGAGTGTTGAGTCAGGGATGGTTCAGATGGTTGGATATTGTATCAGCTTGCCCTCTTCTGTCGTTTTCCACTGTCAACAGCCAAACCTGTGTATGTATATTACCAAACAAAACGCACACAAGATGCCTTGAAATAAGGAATTGTAAAGAATTGTAAAGAAATAAGAACTTCAACAGGAAAGAGCAGTATCGGTCTTTTACAAAAGAGATTTTGTTGCTTAGCCCCTGTCCTCTTCCCCTCCACCCTCGCAGCGTGCGTCCCTGTCAAACACAGAAGAATACACGGACAAACAGAAATGGAGGTCAGGTTTAAGAGCCAGAGCAGCTGCGGCAATTATCCACAGTTTATCCGAACCTTCAGAAACAGAAACAGATGAAAAGCAGAGGAGGTCGGGAGAATCTGCGGAGGTCTGTCTGAACCTACCCTGGCATCCCGAACCTGTGTCTGTCAGTGGAGGCAAACCCAGCCTGGACCCTCCAGAACTCCGGCTGGAAAGACACTCAGCACCTCATCAACCGCTCCACAGAGACATTGGAACTCTCTGGGCTCTCTGAGAAGAAAGTGATATGAAGTTGGGGGGATTCTCTGGGGCAATGAGCAGACTTCGATCCACATTCTTGTATTGCAGGACACCTCTTCAGTGACCTGTTTCCAGTTGCTATTATATAGTGCATCATGAGTAGATTTGTTAGGGTGGCAAGGCTAAGGATGGATTGTAATCAAGCTTGATTTGAGTATATGTTTAGTTGAAGATTTGTTTTCTTAAGTGAATCTGTCATTTTTTGACATATTGGAAAAAAGCTCCTGATTATGTTGTTTGTAAGGAATGCTTCTTGACAGAATCAACATTTTGTGTCAATTAGGAAATGTGTGAATATAATCATCCGAATAATATAATCCCTTTCAAGTACATCAAGTACCGTTGATTGCCTCATAAAATGTTTCATGTAAAAGTTCACAGATAAAATTCCCTAATACATTTCTTAGAATAAAGATTAACATCAAAACGTACTTTCACATTTGTTGAAAATCAGCTTTATCTGCGATCTCTGTCAAAACCTGACAGGATGTTGCTGACAGTCCAACCAACCACGAAAACCTTTTTGATAAAGCTTTCATGTGATTTTATACTATGGGGACACAACAATTATACCAACATTACACATATTTAATAATTTAGCAGACGCTCTTATCCAGAGCGACTTAGTAAGTAAAGGGACATTCTCCCCGAGGCAAGAAGGGTGAAGTGCCTTGCCCAAGGAGAGAGACACAACGTTATTTTTCAGGCCGGGAATCGAACCGGCAACCTTCTGATTAATAGCCCAATTGAGACAGAGGGTGAGAGAGAGAGGGAGCCTCTGCAAGATGCTTGGTGCACTGTTCAGTGAGCTATCTCTCTGGGGTTTCTGTGGGGAATTTGCATGTTCTCCTGCTTACATAGGTTACCCTAATATCCCCAATAGAAAAACATGCACCGTGAAGGAACACATGGACTTGACCCCCGCTTTCCTTGATACGGCTTATCTCTGCTCCTTGCTGAGATCACACACGTGTGTGTGTGTGTGTGTGTGTGTGTGTTTGTGTCGCCACTCCCTGCACTCGTGTGCATGTCAGATCACACGATTGACAAAAGGTTTCTTCCAAATGAGACCAAAAAGAGAGAAATCCTTGTTGTTATGATTAATCCCACATTCCCCTGTAGGACGTGTCAGTCCATGCCGGGTGCCATATGCAGCCATTCATTCAACACCCATCCATCCGCTGTGCTTCGTCTGCACTCCTCAGAATGCTCACTTTCCCAGATGGAGGGAGCCGTGTCAGAGCTTGTTAACCCTGCACAGCATCTACACAAGGGGAATACCGGCTCTTGCTCTGCAGAAGTCAGAAAGGATTAAAGGCCCACTGGGCCTCTCATGCGGCCCCTACGGAGGGCGGGGAGAGCGGGGTGGGCAGGATAGGGGGTCTCTGTGTGTCTGGAGCGACGAGAGGACTGGTGCTCAGAGTGAGATTTACATTTACATTAAGTCATTTAGCAAAGTAAGTCGCTCTTATCCAGAGCGACTTATAGTAAGTACAGGGACATTCCCCCCCCCCCCGAGGCAAGTAGGGAGAAGTGCCTTGCCCAAGGACACAACCTCATTTGTCACAGTGGGGGAATCAATCCGGCAACCTTCTGATTACTTGCCTGACTCCCTCACCGCTCGGTCATCTGACTCCCTGAGATGGCAGGTCATCGGCTGCTGTGACTCTCAGCTATCCCTCTGAGCAGCAGACTGGAACAGTCTTAACACACCTCAGTCGGACACTTTTCTCTTGGCTGCTTCCCAGTTTCTATACTGCATGGGCTCTGGGAGGCGGGCCAATCACTGCCAAGTCCCCGCTCGCTGACGTTGAATTTCTCCAGAGAAGATGGATGACACAGGTGTACTTGGCCTCACTTTATGGACTTAGCAGAGCCTTCTGGTTCCTCCAAAAGTGAGAACAGAAATAGCCTAGAAGTTGAAATCGTGTCTGCCAAATGGACCTCATGACGTGTGGAATGATGTGAGAAAGTGTCTCTATATGCATTTAAAGATACTTTTAGCATGTAATGAGCTGTCTACAGGGAGAGTGCTGTCTGGGGAGGACATCTGCTGAGCTGACAGTTTCTCAGTGGTAGTCCAGTGTTTGAATATTCTGTGACCTCAGTGACCATCATTCGACTAATCCCCCAAACAACATGCTGTTTACATGCATGTTTCTTGACCTGTCTTGTTTTCATTCATTTTTTAAACCATGACCCTTAACAAGGACCTTTCCACTGATACCACTGATAGTTGCAGCAAGGGCAGGGAAAGTTGTTTTCAGAGACATTTCTTTTTTTTAAACGCAACCATGGCCAGATAACTTTTCATTTTTTTCTGAATGTTTTTTCCCCCCTCTCTGAATGTATTGTGTCTGGATACGATCACTGGTGAGGAGATGAATGGTGGGGAATGTGGCTGAGTCTGATTGCTCCTGCAGACCAGCAGCAGAGCTGGAGGCTGGAGGCTAGAGGCTGGACATAGGAGGCTGAAGGTGGGATGCTAGAGACTGGAGATTGGAGACTGAAGACTGGAGGCTTGAGGTTGGAGGCTTGAGGTTGGAGGCTGAAGACTGGAGGCTGAAGACTGGAAGTTGGAGGCTGGAGGTTGGGGGCTGGAGGCTGGAGGTTTAAAACTTATGAGATGACCAGACATGCCATTACAGAGGAATGATTCTAGCGTAGCCATGACACTCAGTGCCTCAGTTCTCCTTGATAACGAGCTACGCAGGGTTCTGTTTAGGTCTCAAGTGTCATCCTTGACGTGTTTCCTCGATTCATATTCAGAGACATTTTCAACACCAGAGCGCACATTAATTTCATTTAGAAACATTAGTACAACAGTGAAGCAACTAGGAGCTCTGTCATCCAGTAAAACTGAAGATTTCAAACTGAAGGCAGTTTCAAAACGTTTTTATTATTGTCTGCTAATCAACCCGTAACATCTTTCTGGAAGGCTGTGTATCCTTTTTCTTTCATCATTTGTTTATTTTTCATTTGATTATGCCTAAGCCACAAATATTCTTCATAAACCACTTTACCTGATTGGAGAATGTTGACCACTTGAAGGCAGAGGGAAAGAGTCAACACAGAAAAAAAACAGCCATGCTTTTTGTCTGATCTATACTTCGGCGTCGACCCAAAGAAACACACGTGAACCATTGCTGAACCCTAATCAGCATTGTCTCTGAGGCTGCTGCTCTTCTGAGGACGGATGAACTCCTTACAAGAGAGTTCACCGCTGGATCCAGTTTCCTGTTGCAGCCCCAGAACGGCAGGGCCGTGTCCGGCCAGGAGGAAGAGGAACACAGCCAGGGGACGGACACGTCCATAACTCTGCAGCGCTCAGCTCCACGGGGCGTCACACACTCTACACGCCACAGCTGATATCAACACTGACTGATAACAGTTTGACCCTGCGGGTGGCTTGAGATCAGATTCACGTCACCTGTCGAGGTCCGGGGGGGTGGGGGGGTGAATAATAAGAGACATAAAAACTAGTGAGAGTCCATAAGTTATGGTGGCGAGCCATCTGTGTGAGTAGGCCAGGTAGAACGGCTCTGGCAGCCTTTATTTGGTACTTCAGCGGAGAGAATGAAAACCACATTTACTGAAGAGTCGCTCTGCTGTCCTGGATTGGCCCGTGAGCATGGAGGGGTCTGAAGGCGGCTGCTGTGATGAGGATGATGTTTTTGGGAACAAGCGGAGGCCAGTGATGGATGAGTTTGGGTCTCGCCACTGAAATTATCTAAGTCTGAGTAGGGATTTCTCCACGCCAAATTTTAGCCCTGTGAAACACTGTGAGTTACACTGACCAGTGGCAGTTGAGGCAATTCACGTGTAGACGGCCTTATGCTCTTGTGATCAATTTGGATTGTGACGCTGTTGATTCACTGCAGCTTCACATGATTTTTATCATCGTCTTGGGTGCCGTTTCCAGTTTTCCGAAATGCATATATTTTTCACCAAAAATAAATAAATAAAATAAATCTTAAAAGAACATTTGGAGCAGTAGTCATTGTGACTCACAGTCTGGGCCTTAATGCTTTCCCACTTTATTGATGTGGCAGACGTTTAGCCAAAATGGGGCTTTTTTGGAGCTGTGCCAGTTGTGATGTCAATTCCACCTCACAGCCTCAATCTGCCCACTTAATACCACTACGTTGTGGGTGACATGGAACAGCAGGAATGCTCTCTAGGAATGCTTCAGGACTCAGAAATACACTCTGTCATACAGGAGAGAGAGAGGGCCAGGTTCTTTAGAACAAATGTGTGTGAAGTTGTGAAATCACTATCTACTTCCAGGAATCAATCATACATTATTTCACAACAGCTCACAAAATCCCGTGCAGGACACAGAGTAAGACGACTCGGTCCAGCAAATCAGTTTCCAAAGCAAGTTTATTTTTCCTGCTTTACAGTGTGTAATTTACTGGGTGCGTCATTAGAGGAGATCGGTCAAATGTTTAGGACGAAAGAAAACAGTGTGCAATAAGTTCTCCCCCGCTGTGCCTTACCACAGTATGTGCTGAGGACATACAGCGCATGCTGTACCAAACAGCTCCAGTAGATCTCTGAAGGACACATAAAGGGCCTACTGTCTAAATTCTCTCTCTACCTTTATTTGTTGCTCGTAAATCCAACCAGCTGCATCTAAATTGACCCAGCACATAAAAAACTGGGAAGTGTCTGTCTGTCGTTACGGGAACCAGTAGCATACAGCCCATTAGAACACAGCATGTCCTACTCCTGGATATGATCACTAGTTTTGACTATCCAAGCATATTTTCCTAACTCATGTATAGAGTTACAGACAGACAGAATTTTTGCATTCGTTGAGGTCTGGTGAAAGTGAGGCGGGTGAATAATGAGCGTTCCGTCCGCATGCTCACAGCACGCATTTGCAGCCGTCCCTCTGTGTGGCGTGTGTTGCGTGTAGCGGGCTTGTTTGGTCGGAGACCTCAGTAAGGAGCTGTTAAGGATCGCCCCAGACACTAAGTCCACCTACTGAATGCAACTGCCAGCACACAAGGTTTAGTTATAGGAGAGATGGAAAGCAAGTGGAGGAATCTTGAAACACAATTCTCTTGGAGCACGTTCTGAAAAAATGACAATTTGGTGCCCTGGCATGTGAAAAATCTGACTTGGTCTGGAAAGTATGCTTTATATTTTTGTCACTGACAGAACTTTTAATTTTTTGATGATGAATGAGCAGTTGAGTTATCATCAAACACTGTAGGAAAGCTGCAAATGTAACGTTTTCCAGCCTCTGTCCCTCAAGAAAGTGCCCCTATGACGGAGATATCAAAATTCAAATAACTTATCCAGGATGTTACAAAATATTACATGTTTGTGAATAAATAGTCACCTTGCATTTAGATGTAAAATGTATACGCCTGCATAGGAAACAGCACTAGTGTGGTTTTGCTAGAATGTAGGCCACATTTAGAACAAGACATCACTTCTACCTAGCCTAAGACATGGCAACAGCCTCTCACCTTTCCTGTACCACAGCATGGAAAGTCTGAAATCCATAGAGAATAATAACCCGATAATTGAGCAATTTGTTTTGAACTATGCGCTCACTACATAAAACCGAATTTTTTATTCCTGAACAGTTTGCCACACACTTGAAACCCTCCACTGTTGTGCCTGTTGCTGTGCTCCATCCTCACATAGCACTTCTCAGCTGGATTGAATTACTTGTGGAGCAGGACATTAGGCACCCTATAGGCTGTTTTAATCTGATCTGGAACAAATATGTTTAATTATCTCATCAGAAGTTGCAACTATTTTTAAAACCGGATGAGACTAAGTGAATTCTGTCAGATGTCCCGACCGTAATGAAAGAGATTAGAAATTCATGACAGGCCAGTGCCACGGTTAGGGTTTTGGTTCGTAGGTCTGCGGATTATGGTTATTTTACTGCAAGAGCTTAAATCAAAACAACATTTTCCCGTTTAATGTCTTTTATGGCTACTTCACAATGCGGTATAGGGTATAGTCATGATCTGTTCAGTCTAATGCAAGTCTTATATTACATTACAGTGCAATAGTTTATAAATTAATTATAAAGCAATTTAATCAGTTCTACTGTGTTATTTCATCTTTCAAAATGCATGGGATAATTGTTGGGCTAATTGTTTGTCCATTTAAATAAAGTTATTTGTTCTATCTACGGAGTCCTGAAAGACCAGTTTTAATCTTAGTCTGAAGAAGATCTGAAAGGAACAAACAAAATTGTGCAACTCTGTCAACGTTTATCAACCAGGCTTTTTTATATCCAAGTAGGCAGAGATGGGCAGTATTTCAATTACTTGTAATTTTTTTCTGGAGGACACCAGAAAATACCTGCTTTCACTTCAGCAGTACCCACTTATCAAGCTCCTTTTTGTTTGATTTAACACACCCTCCCCTCTTCAGCTCCGGTTGGGAGACTGTTCTCGTTTGCATGAATAATATTCCATCCGCACAAGAGGCGGTTAACCCCAGAAATATTTGAAAAGTTAGTTGTTCTTGAAGGCAAGTTAACTGGCTACTCAGGTTGGGTCTCAACTCACTTGTTAAGTTACCTGTTCACTTTTTTATTGAAGTTTGTAAGTTTATTTTTTATAAAGAAAGTTGAACGAACTGATGCTTCAGTTTCCCCGGCTCAGCTTATATAGATTTAGGTGTGAGTGAGTGAGTGCCTACTCATCCTCTGATGCCTCAGTGTGTGGGTGTGTGTGTGTGTGTGTGTGTGTGTGTGACTCCGCCAAGTCTTTCCCACCCATGCCGAGAGAGAGAGAGAGAGAGAGAGAGAGAGACATAGAGAGAGAGAGAGAGAGAGAGAGAGAGAGAGAGAGAGAGAGAGAGAGAGAGAGAATTTTCAACAACTATTCATTATAAGCTTTGAAAACCACACAAGAACATCAGATCATTTTGAGACAATATTGAATGAATAAATATATTAAAGTTTGTAAGTTTATGGTCTCATTAATTTGTAAGTTTAAGTCCCATTAATAAAAAAAAGAATATATACATAAAGTATGTATATTGATTATGTAACATAATCAATCAAATCGTTGTCTTTTAATAGCTTGGCTTAGTTACACTGACATTCTTTGACTGTTTCTTTTGTGGGGTTCATTTGCGTACATTATATAGCCCAAACCTGAATGCTCTGCTATAACAAATTGTGAGAAAACGCAAAATCCAGAAAAAGTATTTCCTATATTTAAATACAAAATACATGTATTGTATTTTGTTTTTGCCCATCTCTACAAGTAGGTCTAGGCTTGCTTTTGCTTTTAGCTTGCTGCATCAAGCGGTAGGCTATAGTTATGACTAGGCTGCAAGCGCTGCTGTTCAGCATCAATTCTGACCATGTTCCCAGTGCCTTGACAGTGGGTCCAAACACAGGCAACTCACGCGACCATGCAGACCACCGCCTATCACTTCTACGGAACTGTCATGGAACACTTCCGCATAACGGATCGTTAATAATACCGAAAAGGGACATCGTAAGACATAGCTTAACGTAGCCAATACGGTTATCAGTGTCGCTTGCATAATGGCCTCTACAGACCAAGACGGAAGTGCAGATAGCGTTTCGTGGAGACAAATAGGCCCAACCTCGGAGCTTTCCAAGAAGCACTGCCGTCTGATGTACTCCTCTCTCGGCCACAAGTCGGATGTGTGCCTGTTCTATGTGAAAGGAGAATTCTATGCCATGGATGCTCGATGCGCGCACTCAGGTATCTTATTATAATCTATGAAACAACGCAGGATAAACACACAGTGATTGTTACATTATTCTTTCGTTTAATCAATGCATTTGATAATTAATACTTTTAAAAGAGGATACAATATTAACCTAGATTGCCGTATGCTTTCGCTAAAATGAAAAACAACGCCTGATGTGCTCCAGGTTTTTTTTTCCAGATGCTTTATTTTAACAAACCATGTGTGTGCCGTGTATAGTAGGCTAGACCTCCCTTGTCGTCAATTAATTGGGGTTTACAGGAGTAGGCAACAACATAACCCACTAACAACTTTGTCTCGCAGATGCCTGCCATATGTCAATGGTTCCGTGATACGTGTGGCATATCTGTGCGGCTCCGCCTCATGATTACTATCACATTCACAGCATCCCTGCTTTTCATCCTCCAAAAGACATGACGTCACATCCCGTTACTGAATGCCAGATTGGTCCTCCTGTGTGTGGTGTGGTGTTGTTTCAGGCGGTCCGCTTTGTGACGGAGACATCGAGGATGCGGACGGCGTGCTGCAAGTGTTCTGTCCATGGCACGATTATGATTTCAACCTCCGCACTGGGAAGTCCAATACGGGGCTGCAGGTAAACTAATCTAACCAAGAATGAATGTATCTCTTATTGACAGACTAAAGTATGACCCTGTTATATGTCCATATGATACACACATATGATACATTTCCATAGAGTATAATAAAAAACATTCCATATTTGAGTATTATGTAATACAAATGTGTTACTTATGACCCCATGAACTCCACCAGTACTTATGAGACATCTAGTTTCTTGAAGTGTTTGGTTGCACTGTTTCCTAGTTTCAGTAATCCAGTATGAAGGATGCAGATGTGTGTTCAGTGAGTGATGTCACACTACACCAAGCAAATCCCATTGGGTCCAATCACAATCACATGGTCTACGCCTCAAGAGTGCTGGAACCACACACACACAAAACACACACACACGCACACACACACACACACACACACACACACTCACAGGTTTACATATATGAGCCCTCTTGAAACCATAATAGCTCCCTTTAGGTTTGTCCTTGTGTTGATTTCTAACATAGTGAAAATAGAGGCCTACTTTTAATCAGTGCAGAATGTAAGATCTGAAGGGGTTTAGTTTTAGATTAACAGTAATCAGACAGGGCAGCAGACAACACTATTCAGAGCACAATGTGCCCCCTGTATAGGGGGGGAAAAGTTAGGACAATTCCAAGGGCCCCTGACTGGCCGGAAAAACATAGAAAAACATAAATGATCAACTTTTTTTCCCCTGCCGGCCCTTGTGTCCCCTCAGCTTCGGGGGAAAGGAAGGTGTCGTGTTCTTCCAGCTGTCAGACACCTTCTGTGTGTTACGTGTTTGTCTGTTCTAGCAACAAGTGTACCAAGTCAAACAGGAGGACGGCAGCGTATACGTGAAGCACTCGACCCCTCTGGCCTTACATCCCTTCCCATCACCTGAGCTGCTGTCTGGGGGCCCGGCCGTGCCGGGGACTGCACGGATGGAGACGCCTGGAGCGACCCCCGGCTATTTTTAAGATTTATTCAACAAACCGAAGCCATCTTGAGGCATTCCAAGCCCCCATCTATTATCTTCACATACGTTTTCCACTAAAACCTGGCAATGTTGTTACACTCAGGTCTTTATTAAGAGGATTGGCTGAAGGGGTTATGACATCATCAAATTGTTTAAGGTTTTGTGAGTTTCTTTTTTTTTTGTAAGAGACTGGGAAGGGAGCCATCTTGGGCAGTAGATGGAGAGGAAGGAGGTTTCTGTGCCGATCTTGATAACCCATTAGACACTGAACAGAAAGTGGGCCTTTGCCTCTGTTAAGCTTGAAGGACATTTTGTGTCTCTGACCTGAAGCTACAGCACAAAATGTCAAATAAAAACACTGCATTTGCTGACGTGTGAACATCGTTGCAAACTGATGTGATCTTATTATTGTCTCCAGTAAAAAAAGCCTAGCTCAGCTCTGACCCTCGTCTACACTGGAGGCCTTTTTAAGTACCTTGGTGAGATCCTAGAAGAACGGCCATGAAGGGCTCTGTAATTATGTTGAGGGTCCAGTACTATGTGTTTGGACAGCCGTGTCAGCATTTCCCTTTGGCTTATGCACAGACAAGTTCTTCCCTCACTGACGCAATGGCAAAGAGGAGACTGGTCAACAAGGCATTAGTGGAGAATCAGGACCTCCAGATTTCTCTACTGACTCAAGGGAAAATGTGTTATTTTTCGCTTCGTGTGCGCATGTGTTTTTCTATGTTAAGCTGGCAAAAATATTTTCGACATATTCTCACTACATTTCCTCCCTCTGACATGCCGTGCGAGCCAAGAAGGTGTCAGTGGAAGTGTGGCTCGCCATCCCAGTTCCTCTCCCTCTGTCTCCCAGGTAGGGCGACCTTATTATCATAATATTTCCATTGGCCGGTGGCCGGGTGTCTGTGGTGTGGACAGAGCCTTTCACTCCATACCTTGTCATTCATCTCTCTGTCTCTCTCTCTGTCTCTCTCTCTGTCTCTCTCTCTCTGTCTTTCTCTCTGTCGCTCTCTCTCTCTCTCTCTCTCTGTCTCTCTCTCTCTCTCTATGTCTCTCACCCGAGGGGTTGTGATCACAGACAATTGAGATGAAGCCATTGTGTGTTGGTGAAGCAATCACTTTTTTAGTGGGTCCGGCGTGTACAGCCTAAAAGCTGTTTTTCACATCTTGAAGTTCTAGACGTTTCCAAATAATCTGTTGTTTATGGTGTAGGATTACCTTCCCATCTTGTCCTTCCTCGACCATTAGACAACGACTCATCGTTTAGGTCAGTCCTTTGCTATGTATGACCTAATATTCATTGTCGGTCTTTTTTGCACATGTTTGAATATGTATTTTTAATGTATGTATACAGGCCCTCATTCTTAACACTCTTTATATTTGACAGTCATGGAAATGACTGGAATGCTGTTTTGTCTGAACATTGTTATTTGTGGAAACTTTTACCTGTTTATACTATTCAACTTTAATTGATTAAAGTTGATGTCATTTTTATCAATAATTTGTCAAAATATAATCATGACATATTTAATGTCTCCAGAGTATTTATTAATAAGCACCACAAAATGAGGATGCTGCATTCATTGGAAGCTTCATTACACAAGCAAAAGTTTATTTACAGTTCATAATACATTTGATAATAGATTCCATACAATACACCATTTACACATAAAAACGGTTGGAATAGTTAGGAGATGGGCAACGCCATGCGATACACAATGTTACAGAATGTTACATAATGATGTACAGAGAATTCTCTGGATTTCATTTATATGATGTTTTTTTCGGTGGGCCCAGGACATCTTCCAGAGCACAGTGGCAACTATACAATTATCATTTTACTGTCCAGACAAGATGGAGAGACCCATCGATGGCCTTGCCTGAGGTTATTCCTGAATAAGTTATAGTCTCCCTGAGACCAGACAGAGTGTGCAGGATGGGCCGTCAACATCCAGTTAGGCTGAAGACACTGACTCCACATCCAGACTCTGTAGGCCAGTTGTGCACTGTGCCGGTCAGCAGAGGGTTGAATTGTACAGGAAGCAGCTGAACATGAACTAACCGAAAGGACATCTGAGGAGTCAAATTCTGTTGGTCTGCATCGCAGCGTCTCATTGGGTATTTTTATTAATGGGTTCAATATTTTAAGATATCTGTTTCCACCCCTTTTTGGCAAGAATGTGTTCTTTCTATTCCATAAGACAAACATTTCAGCCACAAACATTTCAGCCACATGTTTCTTATTTGTTTGCTCTTCCAACAAATTCTCCGTATTTGAAAGAGGAAATTTGAAACTCGTATGGGCTCACATGCTTCCCTTTTGATTGTAATGAGCAAGGAAACATCTAGCATCTTCAAACCCATCAAAGTCAACAAAGCGTTTACTTTACAGTTCTGCCATCCTCTTTGAAATTCCTTACAAGACAAGGAAACTATTTGCTGAAGCTCTGTATTTTTTGTCACGCAATCGCTTACGTAACATTAGCCATTAGAGTTGAGCCTGTCTTTCGTTCGTCCCCCCCCCCCCCCCACCAGACTTCTCCATGAGCATGTGAGTGACCTTCCCCATCAACACTGCATCGCCTCCACATGAGACCACTTTCAAGGCCCTCATCCGACCACTGATGGACTACGGGGCCAAAGTCCACGTCTACTTTCTCCCTCGCTCCCTCCTCAAAGAGATCCTTCTAATGACCAGAATCCATCACGGCGTAATCTCTCCCTCTCCATCGCAGAGGGCTCCTCTGGATGGCTTCTGTGCCACGTGTCCTCTGGTCCGACCACCGTTCCAGGGCTGCTTTCGTTCACCTCAGACGATAGGGCTTCCCGACGGGACTTATCTTTCAAACACGTGTGCCCAATTATAGCCATGTTTCCCTCAGCTGGGAGCACTGATCTGCACCAAGATGATATTTGTCTTCATCTGGCCGACGCTAGAACGTGGTCTCATGGAGTTCCTAACAGCTCAGTGATTGGATAGGTCACTGATAATGGCCAGAGGTCCACGAACCATCATGTCCAAAGGTCTTGTCAGAAGGCCCATAACTGTTCGGTGACTTTACTATATGGTTATTCATGACATCTAAGATCCGAGTGTGTGTGTTTGTGCGTGTGTGTGTACATCTATTTCACAGCATACAGTTTTGGCTGATGCTATATCAACAAAGTTGAATCCAATGAGACTCCTAATTGGTTCAGCTTAATTTATCAAATACCTTGAGGTTTTATTGAAAACACCTGGGAAATTATTCAAATTTTACCTTGGGGCATCACTAGGAGTTGTTTTGAATCTTGTATGCAGACCTCAAGGGTTTGAATTAGGCTCCATATTATCCTGTAAATGAACTTGTTTGGCTGTTTATGAAAGTCACGGTCAACACCCTCAAGTGTATTCTTAATTTATATCTTAATTAAAGCTGTGGTTATGATTACTTGCCAGCCCTGTTGGTTTACTCCAGGGATTACAAGCCCTCACTGGACTAGGAATTAGTTTAGCTTGATGGGTTCTCCACTGGTCTGGAGAGAGACAGAATCAAAAGATTCCTTCAATTCCCCGACTTAAAATTAAGTATTTTTTGTTTTTAGACGTCATCACACTATTCACTCCTTTGCCGTAGCAGAACACAAGGGAATGCCTTAAACCCATATGCTGTGAGGGGAGCATGGCATATTTTATAATTGGTTCTAGAATTTAATATGCCTTCAGTTAGTCAGGGAGTGGAAATGCGTACAGTGTTGTGTTGGTGAAACTGGGGTGATCCTCAATGGTTAGCTCTGCCTGGGACTTGAAGATATGCTGTTCAATTGAAATTGTTTTGTTGAAAATGTGTTCTTTTGTATTGTGACTTGGGTCAAAACACGTCTTTACTGTGAAAGATAATTAGTCATGCAGGAAAATATGAAAATGCTATAACTATTTGCAAAGAGACATGAAGGTACTACATGTATGTGGTATGAATGTTGAAAAAAGATTACTCAGCATTTAAATAATTGCTCTTCACTGTGTTTAAAATGCAGATGAATCCTGTATAAGCTCCCTTGCAAATTCGCTTATGCTGGGGACACACTATACGATTTTTTTAATCTTATAAGATTTTGCAAACTGTGAGAGACCACAAACATGAGGACAAAAAATCCTAGATTTAGCCGTTTTGCTCCTACAGTGTGTGGTCACTCTTCACACACCTCACACCAAGGGAACATCTGATCAAATCTGCGGAACCATCAAGATAATCGGGACATATGTTACCTAGGATTGTCGGAAGGGCCGAAATCGGCCCGATTTTCCTGTGGTGTGTCCCCAGCATTAGTACCACAGCCAAACAAACCAAGGGTATTGGGAGTCAGATGGCTGAGCGGTGAAGGAGTCGGGCTAGTAATCAGAAGGTTGCCGGATTGAATCCTCGCCGTGCCAAATGACGTTCTGTCCTTGGGCAAGGCACTTTACCCTACTTGCCTCGGGGGGAATGTCCCTGTACTTACTGTAAGTCGCTCTGGATAAGAGCGTCTGCTAAATGTAAAATGTATTGTCTGAAACACCATTAGAAGTCTTTGTGCGGTTCTCAAGTCTAAATGAAACATAGTTATTGCACTTCAGGTGATAAAGACAAGTAGCCTCGCCAAATCCAAAAAGCTGGTCTCAGAAAAGAAGGTCAGCTCATTTGTTTTACGATTGCATGCCGACAGTTGACGGCACCTCAGCTGGTGGAGAGCTGGCGAGGGGCAGAGAGGTATGTTGGATGAGGACATTGACTAATGTGGGATGAGAAGACGGGAGGGAAATGTGTCATCCCCTCCCTATCTCCTCTCTTCCCCAGGTCCCATTCTGCACGGTCTGTTTGGTCTACTGGTCGCATCCGCTTTGTTAAGGTATGCTAGTCTTGGCACTGGCCCTGCTGCATGTTGTAGTTAGGTTAGTGAAAGAAAGAAAAAAACTAGATTCAAGATTCTACGAATCGTCCTCTGTTCCACAGACGTCGTAATTCCAAGCACCCTACTACGTCCTCTTAAAAATACCTCCCCTTGGCGGAGATGACTTCCAGTTTCTAGAAAAAGGCTCAGTGTCTGTTACAAACAGACAACAATGACCTCATGCACTCCCCTCTCTGATTTTAAGGAGAACCATAAGTTAATAGGAAAGCTTTGGACAATTAAGAAGTGTTTAGGGATTGGGGTGTGTTTACGGTAATGTTTGGTTTCAAATGAGGCAATTCGGAGACGTAAAGACTGGGGAATGTGGAAGGCAACAAATCTGAAGATAAAAATGGAAACTGGTTCAATCATATCTTTCAGAAAATCACATCAATGCCAATAAAATAAATGTCCATTGCAGGATACATGTCTAAAGTTAGGGTTTTCACAAAGAAATAAATGAATACTGAGATTATTGCCAAACCCTTTCAAGTAAGCCTCAGAGAAAACAAAAGTCAGCCTTTTTCTCTTCTCTGGTTCGTAGTTCGTAGTAGCTGTTCTGAGTTCATTTTCAGCATCACCAGACTGACCCAAGTGAACACGTTCTCCCCTGTGTCTTGTGAGGATCTTCTTCCTTTCATTCCTCAGGATCCTAAGAACAAATCAGACAAAATAAACACAGCTTGTAAATGACATGGATGAACAGAGCATGATTGGATGTGAATGGAAATCGACGTTCAACATTACCTCTCTGTGTCAATCAATCTCTTCTTCTTGGTGCTTGGGGGCAGCTCTACTGCCGTCGTTGAGTCCTCATGGTGGATCTCCTCCTGGTTGCAGAAGAGACAACTCTCCTGCTCTGGGTCCGGCCCTGCTGCTCAGAGGCTACCACCTGGGCGGACCCTCTCCTCACCTGTAGCCCCTCCGACTCCCTCATGTCCCTGGCCATCTGGGACAGGGTCTGGCCCGGGTTGGTCTGTAAACGCTGGAACAGGCTCTCCCTGCTCACCGTCCTCTCCGGGCAGCTGTAGGTCAAGGCCACCCCCGAGTCCGACTTCATCTCCCTGGAGAAACCGTCGGAGGTCCCGTCGAAGCAGCGTCCGATGGCGATTTCCTTGGCCACCCGGGGGTTCTGATCGGTGACGGTGTAGATGCCGTAGTTGTGTCCCAGCGGGTCCATGGGGGCCAACATGTTGAAAGCATGCGACTCGTTGTTCTGGACGACAGGAGGATGTTTACTCAGGTACTCCCCCAGGAGGTTGTTGATGCCAATCCTGCGACAGTTCCCCTGAGGCAGGACCGATATCAGGGATCGGTCCACGGTCGCTTGGTCGAACAGCATGCCGCTGCACTTAAACTCCAAGCAGGCCGCCGAGGTGTTGGCCTCCCTCATGTCGCGGGTGCTGCGAATGTCTCTGATGCCGTAGAGCTGGCCCGTCGTCCGCGGGTGAGTCCCCCCCGTGTTCTTCGATCGCACCATCACTTCCTTCCGGCCTAGGATCTTGACCTTGATGAAGCAGGCTCGGAACTCCTGGGGGTTGGGCCACCAGGAGAGGTAGTCTCCCGTCCAAGTGGTCAGGTCGTTCTCCTGGAAGGGCACCACGTTGTACTCGTACTTGTCTTTCTCCACCCGGAAGAATCGGAAATGGTTGGCGTCCACCGGAGCGTTTTCGCAGCCGATTAAACTCTGGTAGGGGTATATCGGACCGTTGTTCTCCTCGACGTTGTTCGGGTTCGGTTTGGCCAAGTTGATTCTGAAGGCTGTTTTTTTCAGGTTGTGATCCTCGTGATCAGATCGCTGGTAGTCCAGCTTATCCAAGTACGGCTGAGAAACGCCGATGATGTTCGGATTCATCTTGGGGGACGACGGAGCGGCCTCCAGCTCTTCTCCCCCCATGATCCCCGTGACGTAAGCCGTGTAGGCGTCCGGCCTCTGGGCGTCGCAGAAGGCTGGCAAGCAGGCTCCGTTGGGTCCGGTTATCACGCTGTCGAAGCGGCCCCAGGCCCTGGGGTTGGAGGAGTACCCAGGCTTGGGCTCCAGGTTGATCAGGCTGATGACCACACCCTCCAGCTGCTCGGTGGGCAGGAACTTGTCGCTCATGTAGGCCCTCACTTTGACGTAGCAGCGCCGGTTCTCGGGCACGTCCAGGTTGAACAGGCGACGCTCCCTGATCTCCATGTTGCCTATGAGGAAGGTGCGTTCCTCCCTCTTGCTCCTGCCGTGGCCCCCGGACGTCCTCTGGGTGTAGTGGAAGTCGCTCTCCTCCTCCCAGATGCCCGTGTCCGGATTGAGGGACCACAGCTTCATTTTGGGGATGTGCTCCTCCATTTTGACGTGCTGGGTGTCCAACAGGACTTGGACCGCCCCGGCGCCGAGGACCTCCTTGTTGGTCTCGTCTCGGAAGTCGACGGAGAACATGCCATAGGTCCTCAGCGGAAGCATGTCGCCCTCGTCGTCCACGAAGTTCAGGTCCCCGGGAGCGGCGGCCGCCGTCGTGATGTTTCTGGGATCGATGAATGTGACGCTGGCCTTCACCGTGCCTTCATACACCTCGCCACTGTCCCTGTGAAAGGAGTTAGGAGGAATGACGATCTGCCCGATGGGGTCCTCTCCTTTAATCTCTCCCAGGTCAATGACGTTGGTTTCCCCGGCGTTGATGTCGATGGGCTCTTTCTTTCTCATCACCTTCACATCATGGTAGACCGAGCCTCCTCTCTTGTCGAAGATGAACACCTTCAGGGTGTCGATGAACTTCTCCGTGGGGTCCACAAAGTTCACCACCAGTCTCTCCGTGTCTGGGGTGACATTCAGGGTGAAGCCTCCTTGGTATCCCGTGGTGCCTACTCTCTCCTTGCCGATGTAGATGTGCCCAAAGCGCAGGGGTTCATCGTTGTCGGCGGTGACCACCCTGCCTCTCACCAGCACCTTAGGCTCCACGCACTTCTGGCAGCCGCACTCCGTCACGGCCCGGATGGGCAGGCTGTAGGTCCCACAGTCGATGACGCGGCTCTCCATGCTCTGGACCCCGCAGCAGAAGCTGCTCGCGTCCCTGCAGCGCAGGTCAAAGTCCAGGGAACCGGCGCACTTGTTGTGTAGGCAACGTCCGGCATCGTATAGCTTTGAGTCGGTCCCAGGCTGGGTGCAGTCCATGGGCAACCGGATGAGGTGACTTTCAGGGGTGGACTTGCAGGCTGGCGTCCCTTTGGCTGTGAATTACACCATGGATTGAGTTAGGGTTAGCTCGGCAGTGGTCAAGGAATGTTCAGGAAGCAATGAATACAGTGACACGTCATGGGGGTGGTTCGGTGTCCATGCTTGGATACGAGCCGAGGTCAGCTGAAGTCATAACCCTGCTGTCTGTCAGAAATATTGTGCTAAAAGTTTGTGTGGTTCACAAGTCTTCAGGTAAGACCATTTTTTGGTGAGAAGTCTCCTCCCCTGAATATCAACTGTCAATATGATCGATCCCACAGACAGAGTGTGCGTGCACGTTGAAACTTACAGAGTTCTCTGGCCTTAGGCTTGACCATATGATTCAACCAGCACAGATAAGGGCCGGGTTTCCCAGATTTGTTGAGAAGCTCTTAACGCTAAGAGCTTCTTAGGAGCGTTCTAAGAGCGTTCTAGAGCGTTCTCAGAACGTTCTCAGAACGAATCTGGGAAACCCGGACAAGGTTAAACACATTTATTGCACCTTTAGTAAGATAATGGTCAGGCTAGGTCAGTTTGTTTACGTAAGCCTAGTGTTACCCAGAGTTCATTTTGGGAGAGGGCTCTCCACTGACAAGGAAGGCTGAAGACAGAATCATTGTTATTACAGGATAACAGTTACATCTTTAACTTTTCTAACACTGTCACACTGGTGTCATAACCCTGATGGCCTTACAAAGGAAAAGGGCAACATGATTGGTGGCACTGTAACTAATATTAATTCTTCAGTGCGCAATTCAAACCTTTATTTGGCAGGGCAATCATTTGGGTTGGCATGTCTGCAGTCTGGTATATTTTCTCTGTTTTATTCTCTTTCCTTCCCTTTATTCTTCCCTGTCATTCTCTCTCTCACACGCACACACATACACATCACATGGCCCGAGAACAGCCGAGATTAGCCAAGCTAGACCACAAAACATTCAAAACAGAGTAATTAGACATGAACTCGAACAGAACGTTTATTCACCCATCATCCAGATGGGAACTGGAAAGAAAGGATTATTGTTCACCCAAATGTTAGCCTAATGATTAATGTGCATGATGATATCACTACTGGGTTCACGCACCAGTTTTCCTGTTAAACTCCCCCATCTCCTTAATAACCTGCAGATTATTGCAGACAGATGGAATCTTTTCATTAGTGTGATATGCCATTACTGTACGACAGATCCTTTACCAAGAACACTTTGAATATTCTTTAAAAAATAAAAGTCATTAAGCTTTAGGGTTTGCTTTGAATGGATGTGAACTTAATAGACTAAGAACTGCATAATGTGGCTGAGAATATGGAAGTATATCATTAGCGTTTCTAGGAATGCTTGGAGTTATAATAATAAAACTTTCATTTCAGAATATCCTTTACTAAAACTTGTCTTAGTTTGGACCAAAACTTCAATAAATTTACGGCGCGCCAAGGGCTTAGCTAAGGAGTAAGGCTGTGAAGGAAACCACACTGTTCTCCAGGACTGGAGCAGATCCATCAAGCTGCTCTGCTCCAACGCAGGTGTGGTTGTTTTACAGCTCATACTGTAGGACGGGGGAGAGCGAGGCCTCCTTCAGAAGCAGCCTCGGGGTTGATAGCTTTAGCACACTCCCCTACAGTCCCTTTTTGTCAACTTATATCGCAGCTAACAAGCAACCGGGGAATACTCACATTGTGTATCCATCCCTCACAGATGTGGAAACGCATACTTGTCTGACTCGACGAAAAAAGCAGCAGGATTTATTGACAGTCTTGGATTTCACTTCAATGCGGGGAGTTGTGGAGAAGAGGGACTCTGCGTTCTGTCGGTGTCCAGGGTGATCTCGTGGTAAAGAGTCTTTGTTTAGGATGGAGTGCTTTTCTACCAAGGTAAACATAATAAAAACGAATGCTCCACGAGCTGCCAGATTTCGTGAGCCTCGAGATTTTATTATCTTATTTTGCCGGAGGATGTATGTTTTTTCTTCTTCGATGTAACCGATTCAGTCCATTAGTTTTTGTTTTTTTCTCTCTTCCTTATTTCATTTCGTAGCCTGCGGTATCCCGTTGTGTCCTTGGCCCTGCCCGTATTCCACGGCTCCAACACACACATTTCGGCAGGATATTCCTGTAGCTAAGTTGATTGGAGCACAATTCTCGCTACACCACAGGTGTTGCCAATCGGAAGCTCTCAAACCAAACGTTCTAGAATGTACAACACGTGCTCTCCTGTGTGACACAAAGGGGACGGATGTGGGGGGTGTTGGACTTACGTACCGACCACAGTTAGGAGGGCTGGCGAGGACTTGATGCTGCCTGTCAGGCTGCTGCCCTTGCAGTGGTAACGTCCACTCTGCTCTGGCTTCAGGTCCCTCAGCACCAGGTCCTCTTCATACTTATACTCCTTCCTGTCCAGCAGAGTTCCGTTGTGGTACCTGGAGGGAGAAATGGCTGGGGGTCAGATGGCTGAGCGGTTAGGGAATCGGGGTATTAATCGGAAGGTTGCCGGTTCGATTCCTGGCAATGCTAAATTAGATTGTGTCCTTGGGCAAGGCAATTCACCCTACTTGCCTCGGGGGGAATTTCCCTGTACTTACTGTAAGTCACTCTGGATAAGAGCGTCTGCTAAATGACTAAATGTCAATGAAATAAACAGATTCACGTATGGCAGTGTGACATCCATGTGATGCTATGGGTGTTGTAGGCTAAACAGACATAAACAGAGATTTCAGGTGTGTAACGGAATCCGTTGGACGGCCACCTTCTATTTGAGTACGGATGTGCTCAGGGATCGACATATTTGAGTCAGTCAGCATTTTCAGGTCCAACTCCATCCTAGGTTGTGCAACCGTGTTTTCAACAGCTCACCAGTAGTATTTGTCTGGCGCCGGCGATCCCGTGGCCTTGCAGCACAACATCACGCGCTGGCCCTCGTAGCGTACTTTGTCCTCCGGGTGTTTTACCATGTAAGGCTTCTCTGCCAGGAGAGAAAACAGATCCTCAGACCCCTGGAAGCTCCAACGGTTGGGGACCAACAAGCGTTTCAGAGCGTAAAAAGGCTGATTGAGTTTTATGGGTTGCGATATCTCAGTAGTATGAAACTCAATCAGTCTTTTTTACGCCTTGAAACGCTTGTTGGTCCCCGCACTCCCTCTGATGCGTGCCTGGATTACAGGCACAGGGTTAGGGCTCCCGGTGAACCTCTTCCTGGTTATTCAGTTTCCTCGCAGATGAGGGTCTCCCTGCTTCATTGACTTCTCCCATCTCTCTCGTGTTCTGTATTTTTGTTTTATATGTTGACTTCACAGGCCTGTCTAGACATATACTATCCAGCCTGTCTGAAGCAGCAGTTAGACTGTAAGTTAGGATCCCTATAGTATCATCCGTTATGTTTTTATTAAACTGGGTTTGGGTTTAATGAAGCGTTCTACCTTGGCCCCTCCTATCGTACCTTGTGACCATTACTCATAGACCATAGAGTAAAAAAAAAAGAAAAAACGTGATAATAATATGAGATATTGAGCTCACCGGCAGACTTGAGAACAGCCCGTAACCAGGAAGTTCCCGTGGTGTTGCTGGAGGAAGAGACGATCACGGGAGCAAACTTGTCCTTCCTGATGGAGAGGAGGGTGGGCGAGGACGAGCACCAGCCCGGCAGTCTGAAGACGCCCGCGACGTTGGTCCGGGCTCGGATGATCTTCGGTTGGCTGGCCAACGCTACGCGCGCCCCCGCCACGGGAACCCCCGTCAGGGTGAAGACCTCCCCCGTCAGGGTGTGGCCCTGGCACACGCACCGGCTGCAGTCCTTGCTGGGCTGGCCTTCGGCACACACACGCTTGCACTTTGCTGCACACACACACACACACACACACGTAAACATATTATTTGATCTTGTGTACATTAGTGGTGTACTGTAAATAATAATAAAAAATTGACCGTTTGAGGAGTCAGTTGGCTGAGCGGTTAGGGGATCGGGCTACTAATCAGAAGGTTGCCAGGTCGGTTCCTGGCCGTCCAAAATGACGTTGTGTCCTTTGGCAAGGCACTTCCCCCTACTTGCCTCCGGGGGAATGTCCGAGTACTTATTGTTAGTCGCTCTGGATAAGAGCGACTGATAAATGACTACATGTAAATGTTAACGTGTGTGTGCCAACCACTCTACCTGGACATGCTGTTTTCCCACATTTCTGTACTTCAACTGGCCGGCCAGCACAATGCACGTTCTCCGAGGTTCTCTCACAGGTTCTCCTCCGGATCCTGCGACCCTTGCCGCAGGTCACGGAGCATGCTCCCCAGGGGCCCCACGGGCTCCAATCGGCTACGCCCGCGTCACCAACACGGAGGAGAGAAGTGCACATCAAACAGCATGAATGCGTTTTAGAGAGCTGTGTGGGGATGTGTTCAACGTGTTCAGACTGAAATTCATTAAAGAGACGCCAGCATCTGACTGAAGAACAAGATAGAGCGCCTTTGCTAGAGTGTCAGATACACTAGTGTGTTCCACTGTCTTGGTGACGGAGGGAGAGACAGGTTTGTGTAGGAGGGAAAATCCTGTAGTGACAGCGATGTCTTGATCAAAGCCACACCGACATCAAAAGCACGTCGAGAGAGGTGACAGATAATTGGAAGAAACTCGTCCTAGAAAAACATTCTCTGGTGAAAAGCAACGTGACAACTTAACAAGGCTCTCACATCTGAACACTACGAGGATGGGAATGGCTTCAAATATATATTTTGTTGAAAGCATGTTGAAATGTGTTCCTGCTGGTCGATTTCAGATATGGACCATAGATTGTCCTACTCTCAAGGAAAACGCTCACAAGTTCGTCTCACACGTTTCCTGTGTTACGTGAAATACACATTTTTAAACCGAAACTAAATCAAATAAACAACCCAAGAGTTGTTTTCAGCAGGTTGTTTCCTGTGTGCCGCGTTGCCATGGTACCTCTGCAGGGAGGTGTGGCACATTCCTTCCTCTCTGAGTGGTGGCCCTGGCAGGGCGGGGCCATCAGAGGGGGGAGGGGCTGGGTGCTCTGACATGTCCTCTTCCGGACCTGGATCCCCACGTCGCTGCAGGCGGTCACTGAACAAGGGCCCCACGCCGCCCAGTCTGTCCAGTAGGCTTGGACTGGACACACAGGAAGCAGAAGAGTAAGACCCACTGTGTGTGTGTGGGTGTGTGGGTGTGTGGGTGTAGGTCAATTCAAATCACTTCAAAATGTATTTGTAGAGCCCTATTTACAAGCAATGTCACAGAGGGCTTCACATACGCCCATAGAACTGCCCCCTCAACCAATCTAAACCCTCAAGGAAGACCAGGAAACACTCCCAGGAAAAACTCACTAAAGGAGAAAAAATGGAAGAAACCTTGGGATTTTCAATGAGGGATCCCTTCCTTTAGAGACGGTTAGAGATGGTTAGTTGTGTGAGGTTTTGTATGTGTGTGTGTGTGCAGCGTCTGCCCTGGCAGCCTACCAGGAGGACACTGGAAGCGGACGTGGTAGTTGGAGCAGATGCGTCCGTAAGGCTGCTCCTTGTTGATGCACCAGAAGCCCTTCTCAAGGCTGGAGTGCACCACCTCTCCGGTGTCGTCCGCGGCAACCCAGTCGGTGGTGCGGGCCTCCATGGCGACCGGCCTGGTGCACACCCTCTCCCTGTAGTAGAAGCGGATGGCCTCCAGCCTCTCGTAGTCTCCGTTTCCCCCTGGATGGTCGATGTTGAACCAGGAAGTCCATTCGGTCACGCCTGGCGGACATGACAGAGCAGACACAGGTCAGGAGCGGAACAGCCCGGGGGGGGAGGGGGAAGGAGGAGAGGAGAAGGGGGTGGGGTGGGGGGTGGAGTGGGGGAAGTGGTTATAAAGTTTAAGAGAGGAATCTGCTTCTGTCGTTTGTGCTGAGTTGAGACGCCCATGGGAGACTGCGCGGTCCGGAGACTTTCCAACCCCCAAGGCTGCAGGACGCAGAAGGGGAGGAAAGGAGGAGGAGGGGGGGGATAAGGAGGAGAGAGCAGGGCACGTTGTCCAGCATTTGACCGCCACATGTTCAACTTTCACAGATTTGCTACTATTTCCCCGCTATTTTGAAGGGGGTGCTTCAGGGACATCATCACATCTACACTGACCCTCTCTGGTCAATTAAAAGGTATTTTAATCATCAAACTGGGCTTTTATTTAACCCTGAAGTGACACAGCCCCTTGTAATTTGCCAGTTGACATTTTTCATTGTCTTTGGACATGGCTGTGTGACTGTTGGCTGTAATAGGAGGCCTTGACACTTAATGAATAGTCACTCAGGTGAAACAGCTCCCCAGCGGCTTACATTATTTCACTTTACTGTGTTGTTGGCTGGTGCTGCACCACTGATCCTCTGTAACACACACCATGCACTTCACAGTTGACGTAGATCATTTAGTAAAACAAACACAGGGAATGATTTGAACTGCTTAACTTTTCTTTTGGAATTTCAGCAGGTGCTGAAGCTCTGTTAGTGTGTTCGTTCCGTAGAAGCCAGGAGCCTTGGAAAAAAAAGGTTTGTTTCTCAAAAGTAGATGAGAGGAGGTGGAGGAGGAGGAGTCACCTGTAGTCTGAGAGTCTGTCAATGTGTTGTACGCCAGCTTCCTGTCTGAGTTGCTCCACTTCCTGAGCAGTGAGCTGTTCCAGATGGGGCCTGATGGAGATCAGAGAGGAGACATCAATGAATATGTCATGGCCAGTCCGGTCTGGTCCGGTCCGGTCCGGTCCGGTCTGGTCTGGCCTGCTTGGGGCAAGGGAGCCCTTATCTGCCCACACCACTAACACTGTAACACTGACCTCAATAGCTCAGGTCTGTTCTGTTCAATAGATCTATTACATTTCCCAGGGAAAACCTGTGGTTTATGGGGGCGTAAGCATGACGATTCTCATTGAGAACGTGTCTAAGGAACGGTTTCAAGGCATATTTTCCTGGTTGTCTGAGTGTCTGTGAATGTGGGGGGGGACGTCTCACTCTGAGGAGAGGAGGTGGGATGTGGAGGACGGAGGGGGGAAGACCCGCTCGTGAAACCCAACCTCGCTGTTCTGTCCCTGGGGTGTCTGTGTTTCGAGAGCCCCCCTTCTGTCTCTGTGTACCGTGCGGACACAGAGACTACCCCCTGGTCACCTTTCACTGCCCACGCAAACTCGGGTGTCCAAGGGGCAGCTTGGTGGAGATCCAGTTTGAGCGTGTGTACGTGTGTGTGGAAGGGGAGAGAGAGAGAGAGACAGAGACAGATAGACAGAGACACAGTGAGAGAGAGAGAGAGAGAGAGAGAGAGAGAGAACATCTGATGAATCTGAGGTTTCAGCACTCTTACACACACACACACACACACACTCCTCGATGGCTCCTCTCACACGCTCATCACACTGGCCCCGCAGTCTGGGCACGTCCCGTCTGCCGATCCAGACGCACTCTCCCTCAGCCTTGAGAGAAACACTGCATGTCTAGTCTCATTAAGGACAACCTGGGTCCATGTGGAAAAGCAATTTTGATGCTCTCTATTTTTCTCTCTCTCTCTCTCTTTCACACGCATATACACACATTCTCTCCATTCAAAGCCAGGTTTTTTTTTTCTGGACCTCCACCCTCCACAACCCTCTTAATCAATTTCTGAAAGAATCTGGAGACAGTGCAGCCTGCGAGAGAGGACAGACAGACAGGGGATGAGAGACGAGAAGGACTACAAAGGGGTCACAAACTACAAGTCCCTCCGTCTCCTTTGAGACGGCCAGCGCGCCAAGAAAAGGTGAGCGTGCGCGCGTGCGAGCAACTGTGAGTGTGTGTGTGAGTCAGTGTGTGTTTGCGGCTGAAGGAGTGTGTGGTTCTGAAACATGTTTGCGATGTTCCAGCGATCAAGCCCCCCCGCCTCTCATTGGTGGAGAACACGTCTCATCCAATGAGAGCACAGCGCTAAGGAGGACAATCAAGACACCACTGAGAGACAGCAGGCCATGTGACGCAGCCAAGAAGCCTTTCCATATCCATGTCCCCATCCTCCTCATCACACACACACACGTACAAAAACACACACACACACCGACAGCAGGCGTGACTGTGAGTAATACGTACTGCTGTATCTCAAGGCCAAATGCAATATATCACTGATGTCTGCTTGACCACTGGAGACATCAATTCTACATCCTCTCCACTCTCCTCTCTCTCTCTCTGCATCTCATCTTTTCATTAGGCAGCTGGGCCGCCGTGTGCTTGGCAAGTTTCCCCCTCGTCTACACCCCCCCCCCCCGCTCCCTGTTCACATTCTGCCTCCTGCACCCTGCCCCTCCCCTCCTCTGCTCCCTGGCCCCCTACACGTGAGTCACTGCCAGGCATCAAAGGGCTGACAGGACCAGCGACGCTCCTGTTCCTCAGTGGCGGCCCGCAGCCCCGGGCTCTGAGACAGACAGCAGACACCCACACTCACAACACCCTCCTTCCAACCCACGGCCAAATGAAATTCCAGCAATAATGTTTTGAAGATGAGGTTTCCAGGTCTGAAAATATTCTACTGCCCCCTCAGAACGTATTGCCATGCAGCACCAGTGTGTATGTGTGTGTGTGTGTGTGTGTGTGTGTGTGTCTGGTAGAGTGTTTACCCCTAAAGGATCGGACACTGCTGAGTTTATAGAGAAGCCCCACAGACGCCCAGAGCTCAGATCAGAGTCAGCTCAGTCCGGGTGCTTTCATATCCTACTGGTGCTCTTTATTGGTGTGCCAGCACTTTCTTCCACAGTCTTTATCAAATTTAATTGGTTTTCACTGCAGTATACTACTTCAACTGTGGCCCCATGTCAGTGACTATGACAGACTTTGTCATAGTGTTGCAGACTCTGGATGTCGCCGCAGGTTTCTCTTCAGCCAGTTGTTCGCTTAACACATTGGGCAGTTAGTCAAAGCAAGATCAACTTTTTAAGGACTGTTGTAACGAGAGGCACACAAGGTTTTTTTATGTTTGGTATCATCTTTCCTTTGGTGATATGATGGAAACACTAAACAAAAAACTAATGTGCTCCATCTTCTCTCTGCAGTCCAGATGTCTTAGCATGGTCTTCTGGCTCTGGATGAAGTTTAACCTCAACCGAACGTCCGTCCTACACCTGCAACAGCCCTCCGCCTCCTCTGTTTATGTTTAGCTTCCATGCCTTGATGAAAAACAGTTCAGGAAAACATACAGAAATACCAAAGACAAGGAAAGCAGTTTGGTTTGAGTGTTGGTAGCTAATCAGGAGAAGGATTAGGATTGACGTCATCGGGGGCGTAATCAGGAACATCTAGGTGGGAGGGAAGTCTTTACAAAGGAGGGTTTAATCAACAGCCCATAGTGCCAAATCACCACAGAAGGGGCTTTAGTGTCAAAATATCAAGTGTTAAGTAACTTTGAAGTTAAAGTTGAGTATGCGTGTGTTTATAGAGACAAGGACATTCAAAGTGATCTTGTGTCAGAATATTTTCCTTTACTTTAATTTCTTTTTCTTTAACTTGTATTTTTTTCAGACAAAAGATACACGGGTGAAGAAATTGTTATATATAGTTCTTGCTAAGACGACTATTCTGGATTATTACTCTGATATTTAACAGAAGCTTGTTACTGGTGGCCATTTCCTCCAAATATGTGATAATGAAACCACAGCTATAAATATTATACAAGGGTCCTTTACGAGGTGCCTAATGACATTAGAGGTTTTTATGTATGAATGAGTATGTGATATGAGGACCTCGTCAGTGCAGTGACCTCAGTAATGGCAGATGTCTACACCACTGAACGGACTGCAGTGGTAGAATCCAGCACTTAAAAGTTCCCTTTGAATAGCTTGTTAACACTTTATAATGTGTTTAAAGAGCAAAGTTATGTGCTAGCTCCATGCTAGTGGTTAACCTGAAAATGACTTCACTCGCAAATAATTTCTATTTAGCTTCGGGAAACAAGATTTTTGGAGTTCTCAAAAGCAAGCCTATTCTTTGGTGCACCACACCCCAAATGTCCTGTGACTCTCATATAACCTGAACCTGAAATCAGATAGCCCCAGAGGTCAGATATAGCCCGTGCAAGGGAAACAATACATTTGCAACAACGGGCCTATGTATGTCTCAACGCCTGTTTAACCCATTCTAAATACAGGCACTCTCACCGGCTCTAAGGTCAGGTTCAACCATAGAAGAGGATCCTGTTGCTTGTGTCTGTCAGAGAGGCTATTTAGGATGAAGGGATGTTCCATAGGCATCATCAGCCTTGTTTTGAAATGCAGAGCGTGTGTTTCAGTCACCGTGCTGCAACACAAGGACAAACCTTCTATTACTAATGAAGGCGCCTGTAAAGGGCAGAATTCTCCCCCTCCCCCTCCCCCTCCCCCTCCCCCTCCCCCTCCCCCTCCCCCTCCCCCTCCCCCTCTCCCTCTCCCTCTCCCTCTCCCTCTCCCTCTCCCTCTCCCTCCCTCCCTCCCTCCCTCCCTCCCTCCCTCTCTCTCTCTCTCTCTCTCTCTCTCTCTCTCTCTCTCTCCCTCTCCCTCTCTCTCTCTCTCTCTCTCTCTCTCTCTCTCTCTCCCTCTCTCTCTCCCACATCACTCCATCTTCCATCCGTAGTGCTCTTGTTTTTTCCGGCTCTCACCAGATGCTAAAAAATAAATAAAAAAAGTAACAAATGAGAAAAAAAAACAAAGTTAAACTGGAAAGATGGCTTCAGTCACTTCTGACAGGTGGTTGTGTCAAGGCTCAGTTGGCGGAGGCTCAGCTTATTTCGGCAGGTCTGGATGTTGTTTAAAATATTCCAGAACCTTACAAGAAGAAAAAAAAGAAGAAAAAAAAAGCTTGCTGTGTTATGTAACAGTGTTGGATGAAGTGCAGTAGAGCGTCATGGCAGGACAGTTTTTTTCCTTTTTTTAAATTATTATTTCTTCCCTGCTGTTTGCCTCCGCTCTGTACTTAAGAGTAATAACAGGAGTGTGCAGTGAAGTGTTAGAGGGCTCGGAAACATCTGTCACAGACTGGCCTTCCTGGGACCGAAGTATTAAGGAGGCATTTGTACAAAATTAGAAACATTTTATTTAGACAAGGATGTGTGGTGGCTAACCAGTGGGTTGAAAAACTGAAATTCTCCTTCTCATGTGAATTAATGGATGTAAATGTTTGCCCTGGTGTGCATGTGTTTACACCACTGCCTTTGTTTGTCTCATCTCCCTCTCCCTCTCCCTCTCCCTCTCCCTCTCCCTCTCCCTCTCCCTCTCCCTCCCTCCCTCCCTCCCCCTCCCCCCCCCTCCCTCCCTCCCTCCCTCCCCCTCTCCCTCTCCCTCTCCCTCTCCCTCTCTCTCTCTCTCTCTCTCTCTCTCTCTCTCTCTCTCTCTCTCTCTCTCTCTCTCTCTCTCTCTCTCTCTCTCTCTCTCCTCCCCACCCTCACTCGCCTCTGGCTGCAGTTCTACGAGGATGACCACAGTCTGATTTGTGGAGCATCTGTGTACTATTACCCAGCATACAGTTTTGCCTGACATTAACTAATGATGCAAACCAACCACAAGGTTTTGGGGGGGATTTAAAAAGGGATAACAGAGGGTTTGTGTTCTCCACAGAATCTTTTTACCACACAGCATTTCCTCGTTGGAGCAATAAAAGTGTTCATGAAAGCCTTGGTGTTTCCACATGAATGCCACAGAGAGCCCATGCCAGTCCCCAGTCTACCATCAGGGCCTCCAAACAGCAGCATCCTCAACTAGCAGGAGGCTCTCTCACACACACACGCCTACACACACACACACGCCTACACACACACACACCCCAGGATTAGCAGACAGTAGCAGAGAGAGAACCCAGTCATTTGACGGGTCTGCATGCTGTGATAAATGGGAACTAAAGGGGATTGGCTTAGATTTTCAATTCTCCTGCTCCCCCTGTTAAAGTCAACAGGCTCAACACGCTCACCAACAGAGGCCCAGGCTGGACCAGGGTCCTTCTGCTCGACTCAGCTGGAGAAGGAGCATAGGACAGGGATGTCAGCCAAAAACTAGCTAAATGAGGTCAGGTTGCTATTGAGATGAATGGCAGAGGGATTATTAAAGGCTTTTAGAGTTAGGAAAGGGTGTTTGTAAATCGCTGTTGGAGAATGTCCCCTAATTGAATTACTGACTCTGGTTTAAATTAACTGGTGAAACACAACTGCCTCCCGGCATTTGTGTTATATAGTATGCTGGTCTGGATTAGACTTGATGCAGAGGAGCATGTCAGCAAGTCATCAATGTTCCACCTCTGAGCAGTGAGACTGGGAACAAATCCTTCATCTAATGAAAGAAGAGATGGAGTAAGTGATGGAGTAAAGAAGACATGGAGAAAAAGGTGTCATGTGATTTTGTGCGTGTGTGTGTGAGTCTGTGTGTGAAGGGAGTTGTGCATGCGTGTGTGTGTGTGTGTGTGTGTGTGTGTGAGTGTGTGAGTGTGAAGGAAAGAGAGAAAGGGAGAGAGATGGAATGACAGGAGTGGACCAAAACAGGGAGAAACAGAGATGGAAAGAAGGAAAGAGTGAGCTGTTAACGGGTCAGGGCGCTGAAAGGAAGGTAAAGTCATTTCACCTGTTTCTTTTTTCTACAAACCGCTGCCCAGTTTAGCAGCCTCAGCAGGTGAGACGGAACGCTTGGTTTGTTGTTATGACCCGTTTCCCTGACAACAGAGGGCCTCATGGGAGACGGAGAGACGGAGAGTTGAGGTGAAACCAGGACAAAGTCTCCTTCACCTCTTCAAAACAATAAACCAGTAAAACAATCTTAACTCTGTCCAGTACCAATCTGGTACACACCCTGGTGTATACCCACACATGCGGCCACAACTACACACACACACACACACACACACACACACTCAGTAATAGAAACATACCTATTGCATTTCCAGCTATGCACACAAACTAAAAGTGGGCAGTAATTGGCCAGAGTCCACACCTTTCAGACTGCAAACCACCGAACAGCGACGTCGCAGACACGAACCCTGCTGCAGTGAGTCCACATGGAACAATGGAGTCCGATCGAGAGAGGATGCCTTAACCCTCCAATCCCGAGAGCATCCATCTGCTGCTGGTTAGGCTGACTGAAGAATGTGGGGATGACCTCACGCCACAGATTAACACCTCACGTGGTGGTGCTACCCACTGTGGAACCGCAGATCCTCTCCTTCTACCATGTGGAGGAACCATCTGTAGAACACTTTATGAAGACTGTGTTTTCCCCTGAGTGTTCTCTGAAATGTTTATTTTTTTTTGTTTGTTTATGTTTTATTGCCACACACACACGCATAGGCACACACACATTTGGTGGTAATCCAGATCAAAAGAAGATGATGGACGTGCACAGGTAATTCTTTCTGATGCCAGCCTCAGTCTTAACTTTTTGTTGCAGGTATGTCAGTTAGAATCATTTACATACATATATCAAAGGGAGATATTCACCCTGAGTACATTTCTACCATCACGTTGATCATAGAATAACATTAAGACAGGTAATATTCTTTCTGATTGATTACTGAAAAATCGACACAAAATCATCACATCGTAGAAAGGAGTGCAGACGAACCCACACAGCACCATCATTAAGCACTTCAATCGAGCGTCACAGTTCAACAACGTACCTTGAGCCAGGACCGCTGCAGTCAGACAAGCCGTCAGGAGGGTCAGCAAAGTAAAGTCCCACATTGTGCCTCTTCCCTTAACCAGCTCTGCTCCTCTCCCAGTCTCTCTGAACGACAGGCAGGTCAGGCAGGGAAGGACCAGACGGGCTCTTCAGATGGCCCGCGGGGCGGCTGGGGGCTGCACTCAGGTGGGCGCTGCTGCTTGGACCTAGTGAACCTTGGGTCTTGTCTCTGAGCACAGTCTTGGGAAGGGTTGCGAGTGAGTTAGACAGACAGAAAGCAGCTCGGGTGTTATAAATGCAGGGACACCCGGGGAGTGGACTGGGTCAGCCCCTCTCTGCTCACCATTGGCCAGTGTATTCCCAGATCTGTGTGTCCCCCACCCCCCCCCCACCATATCACATCCAAGAACGGCAGAGGAGAGAGAGGGAGGGGGTGAGGGAGGGGGGGAAGGAGGGGAGGGAGGGAAGAGGGGAGGGAGGGGGGAGGGAGGGAGGGAGGGAGGGAGGGAGGGAGGGAGGGAGGGAGGGAGGGAGGGAGGGAGGGAGGGAGGGAGGGAGGGAGGGAGGGAGGGAGGGAGGGAGGGAGGGAGGGAGGGAGGGAGGGAGGGAGGGAGGGAGGGGGAGGGAGGGGGAGGGAGGGAGGATAACCCATTAACTGAAAGAGTGACTTTTGTTTCCAGAGTAAAGATCTCGTTTGTTGTGACTGCTGTGCTCTCTTCATTTTTCCCTGCTCACTAATACATTCCTGGGCTGGTGCTCAAGGTCAAATCCCCCATGCTGAACAGGTGTTGATATCACAGGAAAGAGCAGAGAAGAAAAGGTTTTGGAGCCAAACTCTTGACAATATAGCTGTCAACAAACAGTGCCATTGGACGTTTTCTTGGACTGGTTATTCGATCTTAATCTTAAGATAAAAGACAGAGGTTTGTTCCCCCTACCCAGCCCAGCGGTGAGTCGCGCTCAGGTTTCTCTTTCCGTGTTAGAAGAAGTCAAGGTGGGCTAAACCGCCTGGCGAAGTTCCAAAACTGATTACTGATGACACGCTACAGCTGAACCGTTCACTGGCACGTTCCCAAACTCAGCTTCGGAATTAGAATTTGTCGGACGCAAAAATATGAACTTGGGTCTCTGGCGTGTTTTTGCCATATGCCATTCATCAGAAGAGCTAAAAGGCATGCTAGCAATTTTCCCCCTGCTAAATTGGACAGCAGTAACCAGGCTGGCCCCCCATAGGCAGCCGCGACGGTGAGCAGAGCTCCCTACAGTTCGGCATCCGCGGACGGCCCGACACTTCCAGATGTTGGGCTTCTGGTTCGGTTTTGTAACTTGTAACCACTGCTGATTAAATAAAGGGGAGGAAGTGATGTCACACACGGCATGCCGTTCATCCAAAACATGGTGTAAAAGACGTGCTTGTGAGTGAGCATGTGCTTAGTCAGCGACTGTACTCAGATGGAGGGGGATAGAAAATACATGTTGAATAATTTATTTAATGAACAAATAATTAAAGTCATTCATAAATAAAAATACCAAAAGAATAAGGATGGTAATAAGAGCCATGACGGTATTAATAATCCCTGGTCAATTAACCTCTGACACAGTAAACCTCCTTCTAAGAAAGTTGTATTACACTCCTACTTCCTGGTGCCTCACCATCACAGAAAAAAGCTGGCAGGAACCACGAGGTGCTCAAGATGCTAAGAGATAAAACGTTTTATTACAGGACCAAGAGCTAACGCTAATGCACATGTACAGACATATGCTATTACGTGTTCAGTAAAGAAAATACATCAGTTTGGATTGATGTAGAAATTAACAAAGGAGAACTATTTTTGTTCCAAAAAACTCTCTGAAAATAAATACGAATTCTCAACGCAACACAGGTTGAGTGTGAATCAGTCAGCAAAATCTTGAATATACAGCCCAACACATTCACCCTCCATCATCAGGGATAATATCTCTGAGCTAGAACGTAATGACACAGAGGGTAATGTTGCCATATACATGAAAACTCACACCAAAAACTCCTCAGACCGTCGCAAAAACACTCAAACCACTCGAGGACTATCTTCACTGTACTGTGTTTAGCAAAACAGAGTCAATTTGGACTACAGCAGAACCTGCTCTATGCCCCTTTGAGAGAAAGCACACTGACAATAAAGCACAGTAACAATCTATAAAATACAAAACATGAGAATCATATTTTCCAAAATGAACACTCGCTGGCGTGTTTACAATTCTATAAGACAGTCTGTGCCTGGGTACTCTGGGAGGTTGAGATCATATTTCTTCTGGATGTCGTAAGGCAGGAAGCGACCAGCCAGGAAATGCTTCCCTGGAAAACTGGTGGCACACTTCTTAGGTGCCGTGAGCGAGATGAGCACTTCCGGGTTGATGCCGTCTGTGGTGACCTCATCCACATTCCAACCTTGGTGGGGAGAGAGAGAGAGAGAGAGAGAGAGAGAGAGAGAGACAGAGAGAGAGAGAGAGAGAGAGACAGATAGAGAGACAGATAGAGAGACATAGAGAGAGAGAGAGAGAGAGAGAGAGAGAGAGAGAGAGAGAGAAAGAGAGAGAAAGAGAGAGACAGAGAGACAGAGAGAGAGAGAGAGAGAGAGAGAGAGAGAAAGACAGAGACAGAGAGAGACAGAGACAGACAGAGAGAGAGACAGAGAGACAGAGAGAGAGACAGAGAGAGAGAGGGGTTCAGTATTAACCTATTGGAGGACACTATATTACATAACTATATTGATGTTTCTCCTTTCAACTTTATCGTAGTTTAACCTCCAACAGATGAAACCACGGCTAAGCGAAGAATTCCAGGAGGGCAGAGAAGTGGAGAGGGTGTGATTACATGGCTGCTGCACACACCAAATGGATGTACTGAAGCCAGGGGACATATCTGACTGTTCTAGGTCCACCATGGTCTGGCCAGCTGCTACCCCCAGTCCTTTCGACCTCAAACACTATACCTTCACAACACATTATTACATTCATTTGGATAGATGTATTTAAAATTGTAAATATTTTGCTCAGCCCATTTAGAAACAAGAAAGCCACCTCCATGTTGCTTACACCAAGACAAGCCTTGCAGATCTGCACGATCATTTAACGTGATAACACGACGGAGGATGTACAGGAAACGAGGATCTACAGGAAACGAGGATCTACAGGAAACGAGGATGTACAGGAAACGAGGATCTACAGGAAACGTTTCTGACCAGACCTACGGTGCTTCTGGGTCCCCATCCCCCGATCCCCCCATCATCCCTCCCCCCATCATCCCTCCCCCAATCCCCCAATCATCCCTCCCCCCATCATCCCTCCCCCCATCATCCCTCCCCCAATCCCCCAATCATCCCTCCCCCATCATCCCTCCCCCCATCATCCCTCCCCCAATCCCCCCATCCTCGCATCCCCCAATCCCCCCATCCTCCCATCCCCCAATCCCCCCATCCTCCCATCCCCCCATCATCCCTCCCCGCATCCCCCCATCCCCCCATCATCCCTCCCCCAATCCCCCCATCCCCCCATCCCCCATCATCCCTCCCCCCATCATCCCTCCCCCCATCCCCCCATCCCCCATCATCCCTCCCCCCATCATCCCTCCCCCCATCCCCCCATCCCCCATCATCCCTCCCCCCATCATCCCTCCCCCCATCCCCCAATTCTCCCATCCCCCCATCCCCCAATCCCCCAATCCCCCCATCATCCCATCCCCCCGTCCCCCCGTCCTGCAGCTGTGGAAGGCTGAGAGGCTGGGAGACGTTACGGTCGGAGGTTTACCTGAGGGCACGTCTACGCTGGCGATGGGGATCTTCACCTGCTTGAGGGTGACCAGAATGCCGGCGTAGGGCTCCTTGACGTTGGCGTGGTCGGTCTCAGGCCCCATGATGGCATCGATCACCAGGTTATAGGCATCGTTTATCAGCTGCACCTGAACACACAAGCCCAGCGCATCGGGGGCGATTCACTTTCAACGTCGTCATTCCAGCAGAATATTGACTGAACGACTGACACAGCCATTGCAAAAAGACAGCCAAAGCCGCGCTTCATGTCGTTTGTTTGTTTGGTTTGGACTGACCTCTGTGGGGAGATAGGACAGAAAGGGGATGTCCATCTTCTCACACTGCACGGTGAAGTCCTGGTGCAGGCTGTGCTGGGAGCGCTTGGGGTAGTAGATGGTGGGCTCGTACTCCTGGTGGGGCGGAGGGGGAAAGAAAGGCTGCATTTATAACACAAGGAAACACTCGTGCCCCCCCCCACTTTGGCTGAATTCCCGCCCACGTGCACGCACAGATCATCTACAACAAGGTGCCAGTGAGTTCTCCTTCCTCTCTCTAGTCTCCAACGCTGCAGACCGGAGGAGCTGCAGCCTCTGCTAGCACCACACACACACACACACCGCTGTGGCTCTAATCAACCATGACTGAAGAGGCCATGATGGAAACCCCCGCTGAGTAGAGTGGAAATCCAGACACCTGTGGCTTCTGCGCTAGCTGACTAGCGTCAACGCCTGATGTCTCCTTCACGGCGGTCAGACAAGAGGTACTCAGCATCCTGCATCCTGTCTACCTAACCCTGGTCACCAGGAGGTGGTCTGTCAGACTGCCACACTCCCACTGGCTCCTGGGGTGGGCTCTAAACCAATCAGGTCTTAACGGGGAATGGGGGGTGGGCGGTGCGTCATCTCCGTGACGACGGCCAAAGAACACAGAGAGAGGTTGGCGGTTCCCCTCTGGGTGAGTTGAGACCCCTGTGTGCCCTGACCCGTGAGCGCTTACATCATCAACATGAGACGTAACCCCGGGCAGGGCGCTCATCCGCGTCGGTCGGCCGTGAGCGGAGCGAGGGGATGAGGCATGAGCGCCGCAGGGGCGGGTCACAGACGAGGTACAAGTCTCTTCCTGCTCGTATTAAGGGGCCTCCTGTGACCTGGACTACTTCCAGGAACGGGTTCCCCTGGGGGCGGGCCAGGAGAGGGCCGAGTTCCGTCTTTTCATTGGTCGCGGGTCCATTGGGAGTCACTGTGGTTTTTAACACACACACGCTCACACGTGAAACAGACGCTGCGTTGAGAGGAGTTCTCTGGGTTTTACTGGGATTTGGGTGATTATTCTACGGCGTGTCATTGCTAAACTGTTTAGCTGTTTAGACTGTTTCAGACTCCATGAAAGAATCAGAGAGAGAACATCATGTTTGTTGTTCCTTTACACAAATTATCGGCCCGAACAAATGAAGGCAGACAATGAATCACAATCAGGGCAAATACCGAACACGATTCGTTGTGACTAGAGGGCGGTGGTGTCTTTTCCAAAAACGTGGCTTTTCGTTTTTCCGTTTGTCTAGCAGTGGAAAAGAACACAGACTCAGGCCAAATTCTCCAGAACACATGTCGGGTCTGAGGAAACGGAAGGCTAAGATGGCTGCTACTGTGCTAATCAGGTTACGCTTTTTCAGCCCCGGGCTGATAAACCATAAACCTTTTCCTGCTGAATCACAGCTTGGTCTCACACCTTGCTCTCTACCTCTGCAGCTCTCGTCTCCAACTGACTGAAAATAAATAAATAAAAACATTCTGGTTGAGGATGAATAACAAGGGTCCTTGAGGGTTTAGGTTGGTTGAGGGGCAGTTCTATGGGCGTATGTGAAGCCCTCTGTGACATGCTTGTGTGTAAAAAGGGCTATACAAATAAATTTGATTTGATTTGATTTGGCTTTTACGAAAAGGATGTTTGTGTATTCATCCAAGTTTGTTGTTCCTTTACTGCAGACATGTGACTGTGCTGTGGCTCTCTGAGAGCTCCTGGACATCCCTGTGGAGGATGGCCAGGGATCATCTCCCACCATGATTCGTTTTCTTTCGATCAAAGTTATGGAGAAGCACTCTACGCATTCCTAGAATGACGGTGTAAAATATATCTGTGTTTTGACCTCCCGGCCCATGGCCTTATCCTCCAGCTTCTCACACAGCCGGCCTACAACTTTAAAAGGTTCCATCAACGTGTTTTGAATCACAGACATCAATGCGTCATAAATCTAGCATCTCGGACACATATGGTGAAGTTATATAGATACATTCCGTTCCACATCGATGGTTTTCCCCTCTGACAGGATGAAGATATGTACCAGTGGCCCAGAACTGGAGATATTTTACCATCTCTCAAACACAATTCCCATCGTTTTCAAGCGAGTAGCGTTCGGCGTCGACAGACCGACGCATCAGCAGCCTGTTCACACTCCCTCCTCATGTTCTCCCTTGTAATCCCAACCAATCACGTCACAGGTATAACATCATTTCCCTGTCTGCCAACCGCACAAGCCAGACGCTTTTAATGAGAGTGACAACGGGATGACGCCCGCCTCTGTCTCGATCGTTTAATGGATCTCTTAATTACCAGAGATATTTACAGGAGCTGGAGGGGACCTGCAGCCCACTGAGGACCAGTGTCAAGATTCCCCTGCCAGCCTGCTGCCTAATTAAAAACCACGGAACAGTTCTCTGGTGTATTCGACTGTGAATGAAGCGTCTAAATGATAGGGTGAGGTGTTTTGCAGCGCCGTGTCTTGCAGTGTTGTGGTGTGTAATGTTGTAATGTGGTAAAGTGTAGTCGTGTAGTATTTTTGTCGTGCAGTGTGGTGTATGTGTCAGGTGATGTAGCAGCACAACAGTGTTGTCGTGTTATGATGTTGTTTTAGGGTGTGTAGGGTGGTGCATTTGAGGTGGCTACAGTGTTGTACTTTGCTGTAGCCTGCTGTTCAGTACTTACGAATATGCGCAGGTGTCGGGCACAGACCAGTCCAATAGA